>NW_009193311.1:193862-234578 GCF_000690835.1 Fulmarus glacialis
AGTTCCCTGCTTTAAATGCAGCTGTATGTTACAGCAGCATACGTCAGTTCCTATCTGGAGAGTGACAGCAAGTCTGCTTGATTTTCCTGCTGGAGGAATAGCAGTTGTAAGATTTTAAGGTACTACAGGAGAACGAAACTGGAGTGATGTCTGGCTGTGCTGAAAATTACCTTGTGATAGAGGAAAGCTGCCTGTGACATTTCCCAGAAAAGCTAACTTGAAATGCGCTTCTGAAAGAGGTTTTCAGCCCACAAACTGGCACTTGGGCAAAGCCAAGCTTTACCTAGGAGACTCTCTGTCCCCATTCTATCAAAACGGTAGGTTTTTCAAAATCTATATTGTATAACCATAGATATATGTTTAAACATGCCCAGTTTGTTTACTCGTCTGTATCCACTCCTCTGACATTTCTGTACAGATGCCACCAGCCAGGTAACCACTGGGCATGTGTTTGTGCTGCTGCCCAATTTACAAATAGTGATCAGCTACATGTACAGGTCAAGAGCACACAGAGACAAGGCCACAGTGTGGACTTCATTTTAATATTTGACCAGGATGCTAATGTTCATTAATTAATGCCAGTGTTCAGAGAAAAAGTTATTCAGTGTGGATATTTACTTTTAGGTTGTTTCCTAGAACTGAGCATCAGAGTGGAGGAAGGGAGGGAAAAAGTCCAAAGGCAAAAAAAAGTCCAAATGGTTACTTTTTCCCCAGGAAATAAAACTGTCCATAAGCATGGGGTACCGAATAGTTGTTTGTAAAATCAATGAAAAATAGCTAGTAATAATGATCTGTAAGAACATCCTTAGAGTTCAGTGCTAACGCTCTTAATGTAAACATGCTGATTTCTAGAGTCAGAGCGTCCTTTGTGGATAGTGACATCCATTCACTCACTCAGGATTTGTTTTGCAATTAGGAGATTTGTACTTCTCCTACTTTAGAAAAAGGAAGTTGAGATTTTTCAGAAACCGAGGGCTGACAAGTTGTATTAATTATAGTAGTGAGTCTCTCGGACCAAGCCCTGCCAAAGGCCATCAGAGTACATAAAATACTCCAGAAGTATAAAATACCATTTTCTGCAGCCAGTCACTGCCCTTTCATCATAAATCTCAAAGATCCTTTAACCTTTTAGATGTATTACTTTCACAAAAGGTAGGAATAGAGTTGCCTACTCAACTTCTCAGAGAATGAAGTGTGTGTATGGAGACAATTTTTCCCAAGACCTTCCTGCAAAACATCTTTTGCATTACTTTTCCTGTAGTATTCCTAAATTATTGCGAATGCAGCAGCCTGTCAATTACAATTACTGAGAGAGAGAGAGACGACCAGTAGGTCACTGTTCCCAGATATCCCAAACATGTCAACTTTCATTATTGTGTCTTAATATCATCCTTTCTCCAATTGCTATTTGCATTCTACCACACACTGGCCAGTTGCTTCTTGGGTGAAACTGCTAGTTATTGAGCAGGACTGATTTATAGCTAGGAATAAAAATCCATTCTTGAAAGCAGTAAGGTGACTGGTAAAAGCTATGGTTTGGGTTAAAGCATAATTGAATGTCCAAGCTGCACTTAGATTTGTTGCCTCTTGTTTCCCAAACCCTTGATCTCCCCCGTCGCTCCCAGCTCTCCTACAATTTCTGGATCCTGTGCCAAAACCTGACGTTGCATCGCTGTGCTCTTGCAAACCGGTACAGAAAACAGAAGTACTTTGGCCCTCGATTTTGGGCAAGTTTTCCCAAAAAGATTGTTCTTTCAGGAAGCATGAATCCACGTGCCCAGCGATGACCTCTTATTGCAGCTGCCGTGCGTCTTAGGGAGAGCAGGAGTCAAGAAAGGCAAACTTCTGTCCTTCTTCCTCTCTGTCCCGGAGCTCCCTGGCTTGGAGGCTTGCCAGGATCCACAGCTGGGGTCAGATAGGGAGAGCAACTGAGGTCCAAGGTCAAACTGCAGGGCTAGTGGGAGATGTTTGCTGGGGCCTGGAGGGGAGAGGAGATGGGGAATGTAATGAGCTCAGAGAACGGGGATCTCGACAGAAAAATGCACTGAGGGCAAGGAGATGAATGAACATCAGCTCTCAAAGGACAGGGGAGTTTTCTTTTTTCTGCAGACACCAGACCCCATTTCTCTATCAAGCTATACAAACATAAGCTAGAAGAAGTAAAGCAAAAATACATTTATCTAGTGCAAGCAAATTGAATTAAGTAATACAATGGAAATTAATTCTCCAAACCCAGCAGCTCTCCTAAAATCATGAGGAGTCAGTTTATCTTTGCTACAGGCCATCACGTGGGAAAAGTTTCCCATCTGGCTTCTAAAACGTTCCACTATGGAAAAAAATGACACATCCACTGGGGTTTTGCTCTTTCTGTTGTTTTATACCAGTCAACGCTGCAACAATGCCCAAGGTCTGCAGTTCCCCCTTGGCCAGCTTTGAGGGAATGCAGGTAAGCTCCTCTTTTCCTACCTTGGGATGGGAAAACTGACTAAAGGAGGCTCTGAACTGGGGAGAAAATCTTCAGATATCTTCTGCGGCAGGAGAAGTAGCAGGCTAGAATGGGTAAGAGCCATTTCTAATTAAAAGTGTGCCAGGAAGGGTAACCAGAAAGATTCTTCGGATTACAGCGAGGCTTTAATTGATAACAGTTAACAAAGAGACAACTCCACAGGGATGCTCAGATGCAGTCAAGATGGGCTTCTTACAAAGTTAAGTCAACATGGCACAGAAAAAGCAACCCTCAAGCCCTGGGGCCGAGGCCGTTCCAGGCCACCGCACTCGCCACAGGGAATCTCTTTGCAGTGGCATTTCACCATGTGTCAGCCCTTTGTTTCACCATTTTCCAGTAGCCTCCTGCACTCCTCGGTCGCGCTGCTTGGACATCTACCTACAGCGGTGTTTGCCAAAGCAAAGGCCAACAGTGGCAACGGCAGCCAGGATGTGGGCAGCTGTATAAGGACAATCGTGGAGACAGGGAAAAAGTGTAGGAGTTGAGAGGTGCTGTGATCATAAACCGGAGAAACCAAAGAAAGGGTGCACTCGCTGCAAGGCAAAGGTTAAGATACGAGGTAGCATCCCAGGGTGGGACTTGTCCATCATTGAGTGAGGCCTAGGGACCTGACCAAGGGAAGAAAGCAAGACTAGAAGACAGGAGGTGAGAACAGAAACGTGTGAGCACAAGACTCAACAACACACACCGGGCAAGGCATCACCTCTGGCTCCCGTACCTACTTAGATGGGGGAGCTGCCCACACCTGGGCCATCAGAGAAGGGGCACTGCACTTTGGAGTATGTAAGCGTATGCAGTCTCTCGGGGGATAGAGCGGTGGCCGTCCACACCTTGATTGCCTGGGTGAGCTGAGAGGGGCAAACTGGACCTTGCCCATATTTCCGGAGAGCGTAGTTACTGATGTGAAATATAGTTGCTCTACCTGAACAACCGTATAATCCCCTGTTTGCTACAAGCAAAATGTGCAAACCCCAGCCATATGAAGAGACGAGCTTAGCATCGCTCCCTGCTTAGCTTCAAGCTAACAGTGAACAAAAGGGAATTCTCAAAAAAGAAACTTTGAAGCCTCGTTTTTTCCACCGCTGCCCCCGCAAGGAGCAGTCCTGCGTGTGCTGGGCAGTTGCAAGCGTGCCCTCCGTTTGCACAGCTGTGAGCCCTGCAGTTTTGTGCTCCCACAGAAAGATCCATTTGCCTCACACAAACAAACAAGCAACATACCTTTGGTGTGTTATTAAGGAAGAAAGGCACTTTTTTTGGTATAAAAAAGTGAGTCAGCTTTCTTTACCACTTTCTTCTTATGCAATTGGACATCAGAGAGGCTCACAAAAATAATTTTCCGGAAAAGGAATTCCAGTTTCTCCAATTATTTTGCAATTATTTTCTTACAGGCAGTCTCTCCCATATTAACAGTTTCCCTTCTGTGTCTCCAGCTGCTGCCCCCCGCCCACACCTCCCCTCCTCCGAGTTTTGCAATGAGCCAACCCCAGGAGGTGGCTCAGGCATGACCGTAAGCTCCGTTGATATCTGAGCCACGTTACTGAAAGCTGCTCCAGAAAGAGGAGGTGCAGAGGAGCAGATCCTCTGAGCCCTTACGTAATGAGGGAAAATACACATTCTGCACTCCTAAAAGCACATGGGAGATGAGACTCTCAGATGTGTCAAAACAACCAATCTAGCCATCAATCTTTTCCTATAAGGCTAGTACAACAGCCTGTTTGCCATGCATCCCTAAAGTGCTACTCCCCTAACGTTATAAAACCATCTGAGCTAAAATACTGAAAAGCTAGGCAATGTTACAGGCAATAACACCTGTCCTCTTTCCTTATTTTTGCAAAACAAACATGTTTTATGAATACGGATGTTTTGCAGTGGTACAAGGCAGGCTGCAATTCACTCTCTGCGCTAGGCAGCCAGAGTTTCTGGACTGCTTTCCCTGCAAGAGCAAGGTAACGACACAATATGAAGGACAAAAAAGTGGTTGAGCCAGAACATACTCTGAATTTGGAATTAAATGAAACCTCAAACAAAACCAGCATTAAAGACACCTCGTGAATCATTCACTTTGCTGCCTTTTTGGCCAGGGAGAACAGTGCAAAGCCAGCCCCTTGAGCGGCTTCACCATGTCCTTTCATGCCACCCATCTGCACAAGACCAGCTCTGCCACTCAGCATGGGGAAGAGGTCACAGCCCCTCCCACCTGCTTCTCCACCTCCTGTAGAGCTGCTGGTGTTGCTCTCAGCTGAGGCCTTCCAGGGGGCTGTTACTCTGCTCAGCCTTTTTGCCTGAGCATAGAAACTCCTTGTGTCCTCTCTCTCCTGTGCCATGCTGCCCTACCGCATCTGAGCTGGGCTGGCTCCGCGGAGAGTCCCTTCTTCCTGTACGTACCACAGGCATTTTACCAAATTTCTGTACACCGATAGCTGATAGCTCCTTGCCTTTGGTATACTGAGGCTTACGATGTCAAAAAGCAGAGCCTCCTGCTCTGTGTGACAAGCCACATACAAAAATTTTGGCAGAGGAAAGAAAGTGAAAACACCAAAAGACCTGGCCCTCTTGAATGGAGAGAGCACCAGAATGCTGTTTTCCGTTCACACATGAGAACAGCAAATGGCAGCACAGGTCCTTGTCCCCAGCTCTGCGTCACTCGTAGTGTAAAATCACCTGGAAAACTCAGTGAGTCTAGGAACTGATAAAGCCTGAAGGACTGGGAAGAGGAATGCCTCCTACCAGGTGCTCTGGTTGGTGTTTGCTTAGTGGAAAACCTGGAGGGAGAAAATATCTATTCACACCACGTGGATCTGACCAAGGACGAGTGAACCCAGAGCCAACTTGCAGCCCCAGCACCGGCTGCTCTCCCTCTTGCTGGGTGCTTTGGGGCCTGGTTGACTAGTCCTCCCCTGACCAGGCTTTGCACCTATGGGTGGAGGATCCTCGAGAGCCCAGTGCCATGAGGTCCCAGCACAAGGAGGTCCTGCGCACACCCTGAGGAAGCAGCAGGGAAGGGGACCAGGGAACACCTCTCCACTGTCCCATCCAGGTCCCATGGGACCTCCACACCTTTGGAAAAGGGACGTCATTGTCAATGAAGTCTTACAAGGCGGTGGAGGATTTGGTATTTAGCAAACCCAGCCACAGCAGAGTCCTGCTGGTCCCATTTCCTTGCTCGCACCCCAGGACACCAGGCGAATCACCTCGGCTTACCGTGCTGCAAGCGAGGACACCCCAAAATAGCAGCGCTCTCTGCTGTGGGGTTTGCTGGCGAGTATCAGGGCTAGCACCAGGTGTAGACAGGGAACGAATGCAAGATCATTGTGGAAACGCATGCAAGAAATGGAGCAGCCCTCAGACTGCGGGTGAAAACAGGGCCCGTTTTTATTAACAGGATGCAGAGAAGCATGACAAATCTCCAAGTGTGGTTTTATGGGCTTGTGTGCTTTACTGTGCCATTTTTTTCTAAGCTCCTGTCTTCAGATGTTGGCAGCAGGTGACAAGCTTCCTAGCCAGTTATAAAGAGACAACTGCGCAGGTACCACTGGGCAGTGTAAAACTAACCTCTTGCTCATCTTTAAAATGAAAGGGAGCTCAGAAATTTGGGGCCAGAAAGCTCCAGGCAGAAAGGGGCAACAGAAGAAATAAGAAATGGCAGTGGCGCAGCAGAAGATGCTAACAATTTGCAGTGTTTTCCTTTGCAAGCAGTGAAATGAAGGATAGGAGTGATGACAAACAGAGATAAGGGGAACCTATCAACATTCCTTGTGAAGCATATGGCCCTGTAAATGAGAGTTCACCGCCTGATAGCATCCATTATTGTACATTCTAGATGGTGTGGGACTTTTCAGCAGATGCTGCCGAATCTGCCTCGCCCACCCTGTGTTTTATTATACGGATTACAGCCTTCAAAGTTGTAAGCTGGCTTTCTTTAGATTTAAAAAAAAAAAAAAGCAATCATCTGAGCTGTTTTCAAGCTGACTAATGACTAGTGTGACCCCCTGAGAACTCCAGCCAGAGCATCCTGCCTTTTGTTTACTTCTGAATTTCTCCTCAAATTGTTTAAGACTGAACAAGTATGGAAAAACTGAAAAAGCACCAAGCTGGAAATCAACATCACAATACTTTGAAACCTGTGCAAGGCTTTTGGAAAATTCCTGCGCTGTTAGCCGTGATTTGCAGGAAAACACGCAGCAAAGCCTGGCAGGGGCTGGGGGTCTCCACCCCACAGAGCCCTTTTCCCTTACTTTTCTGTCTGTTGACATTAAGTTCAAAGCCAGGCTGGGAGACCTGTTTTGTCAGATGGGGTGGGTGGCTGCGCGGAGAGGTGGTCGATAACCAGCATGTTGGCCCCACGCACAGCATCATCCAGCGCTCTGGAGAGAGACAGTGCAGCCTTGTACTCCTTATTTATTTACACAGTAGCTCACGGAGATTTAAATGAAAAAAGAAAGCTTTGGGAGCCCAGAGCACAATGCCACCAAAACTATTCTGGTGCCAACAAAGACTGAGTAGTTAAGCCTGAAAGATTCTGGGTTTCTGTGTGAAGGTCAGCTAAACAAGCTTCTTTTTTTCCCTTTTTTAAATAGGCATCTGTTCTAGTTTTTGTTATTATTTTTGACTTGATTTATCAGCAGGATACCGGAGTGTTAAAACCTATACAAAACAGTAGCCAGCGGTCTGGCGTGCTAGGTGTCGCTTTCAAAATAAATACGGTATCTGTTGAAGTAAAACTGGAAACTCAGTATAACTGGAAGAAAGCTGCCCTTTCCCAGTTGCCCCTTGCCTTTCCCAGGAGGTAGCGATTGGGATTCGGAGCAGCCTTGCCCTGCTGGGGCTGGCTGAGATGTATTCACACACTCCCTCAGAGGAGAGGACAGTGGATGGAGAGGAGAGGCAGACGAGGTCCAGCGAGGATGCCCATCTCCCCTAACTGCCTCTGGCAGGGATGGCTCGCAACAGCACAGGCCATCGCCGAGGGGAGGGAAATGCGTCCCAGTTCAGCTGAAGTTTTGCTTCCTCCTTGGAGGACCTAGCACATTAAAACGACAAGGCTGTTTTCTATAATCTATTTTTTCTCTGCTATTTATCTCCGTTATGTTACGGCCTACTTAAGAAACACAAGGAAGTTTTGAGGCCTTAATTAGAAAAGAAAGAATTAGATGTTTTTAAGAACTTTTGAAAACAAACATATCAACAAGTTCCCACCGTTTTCATTGCAAGGCTGAAGTGTTTTCTTTTCTAGGGAAGACCTGCTTTTTGCTACCTTTGCATACTCTGTGTTTACTAAAGTAATAATTTTTCTCTTAATGTACATGCAGTTTCCCAAGTTGTGCTCATCTGTCTCCCATCAGTAGAAGAGCCTGCATAACACTTAAAACCAAGGTAACAGAACTCACCGCGTGATTTGAAAACACTGTGGAAGTACCATCTTAAAAACGTGTGATTATATGATGAAAAGACTGAATGAAATACATAATATGCAGAAGAAATTCCATCATGTCTGGTCTTATTGAAGTAACAAAAAATCTGAAATTGCTGAAGTAGCCTTTTCAAATAAAGCAATGAAATTAGCTTTTCATTGGCTCATCAGATTTTCATTTAAGTGAAATGTTTCTTTAAGAAAAGCAAGAAACCAAGCTGGGTGGAAGATCTGTTTTCCCTCTTTAATTAATCCCTGTCTCAGACTTTGAAGACCTTTCTGCCCACTGTTTTAAAGCAACATCATTTATCTTGAGTACTAGGGATCCATTTAATGGTGTTCACAGTCATTCCGCTCTTTCTGCAAAGTCAGTATCCCCACCCTTGATAAGACTGGCAGATTTCAGTCCAAGCTATCGCTGTTAAATGTCTTCACAAACATCAGTCTGGCCTTGAGTGAAGAGAAATCAAGGGAAATCTGTAGGAATCTTTGGGTAGGACTGCATGGAGCTTAAGAAAAAATTGGACGCAGATTTACACACTGCTTGATTTCTGTCTTCTTGCAGGGCAGAAGTTACAAGGCTGTTGCAAGGCTGCAATTGCTTTGTCACGTCAGATGAATTGTCAACGAAAAGCACTTGGCTACTCCTAAGGCATAAGAGTGATTTTCTGCAAAGCTTTCAGATCCAAGCTTCTAAGAAAATTATCTACTTATTTCAGTAGGAAAAAAAAATTTAACTAAGGTCATAAAAATGGTGATGCAGTTAATCAGGACATTAAATCTAGGGTGAGAATGTGTTTCATAAAAGAAAACATATTCCAAACACAGTGAACATTTACAGTTTAGAAGTAGCATTGTATCATTAACTGCTCTCTTAGCATAGCCATTTTCCCATTAAATGCAAACTTCTGATTGGAAAATCGAGCACACAAATGCAGTAACTTGACTTTACAAGGTATGGCACAAATTAAGTGGAGCCTTTAACACTGAACATACAACTCTCATTACAGGTGTGCCCAGAAAGCTATATTTCATATATACAAGATTGTTAGAGCTACCTTGAAAAAGTGATACTTCACAAATGATTTGTCTCTAGTTTTGCACAGTAATTAACCATTAGAAACAGATGCAGCTAATAGCTCCTGTTAAAACATCTTTTTCTTGGACTTATATCACAACTAGATTTAGCCCAGCCAATCTGATTCTGAAAGTGAGGGTTAAAGAGATTTTTATTTCTACCCTGTGTAATGCAGTTTTACTGGTAATGAAAGCTGATGAGAAAAATATAATCAAATCCATGTTTTGTTGAATATTTTACAGATATCATGAAAGATATATCTCCCACTGTGTTTTTAAGGACTTATTTCAGAAGTAATATTTTAGTACTTTATCAAAAACAGTTGGATTTTCTTTTTTAGCTGGGTGTTGAATGCCAATGCTTGCTACTCATCTTTTTCCAAACATGTGAATTAAACTGACATAAAGCAGAATACTTCAGATAAACCCTCAATCCAATGTAATTTAATGCCAGTTTCACTCTGGTTTTAACCTGATCCTCTTACATTGCGGCAAACTGGCCAAAACGTATAATGGACAAGAGAGGGAGCTCTTTTGCTGCATCTTCTCCGCAGAAGTGCGCTTGGTTTCCTTAGAATTCAGGGCTGATTCCAGGATTTCGTAACACAGGAAACAGAAGTTATGTGTTCTGCAGAAGATTAGATATTAAGCAATGCTGTTACAAAAAAAAACCCCACCAAACCCAAAAACAACAAAAAACAACAAAAAAAACCAAAACAAAATAAAAAAAACAACAACAAAACAAAAGCAAGCAAAAAGGCTCCATTTGCCTTCTCTTCCAAACAAATAGTGACTTTTTAAAAGTCACCTTTTCATACTGAGCTGGAGGGCTTTCCCCCCCTTTCTAAAGTGTGGAGACTGGCAAAAAAAGAATCTTTTATTAGGTATTATTACAAAAAATGAAGAAACATACAGGGCTCTGCCTTTCCCTGATCATCCCTGGATTGCCCAACTAAAAGGTAAACATGTTTCTCCTCCATCACATTATTGCTCGACTGCATTCCCCAAGCTTTACCTTCCCTGGGCTCAGAGCAGTGGGTACATTACACCAATAAAGATCAAACTGCAAGAACTGGGCAGCTCGACCCGCTAAAGCTCTGGTGCTTTAGCAGTCCAGTTGCCTGGGACTCAGATGCTCTGTATGCTCCGGTGAGCGAGCTGCAGCAGTGTGTCCCCTTCCTGGATGCCCCGGCAGGACCGAGGCTCGGGCAGCATCCCGGTGGGGACGGGACAAGCTGCGGCAATGCTCAGCGTCACTGCTGTGCCAGACCTTGGCAAGGAAACTTCTCCTGGCAAGTGTCTGCTGACGGACTTTGGGAAGGTGCAACACCACCGCTGCTACCCAAGAGGGGGCAGCCCGGGAGCAGTGATGCCCCACATTTTCCACCTGGTGCCTCTTCAATTCTGTGAAAAATAATTATAAAGAATAGAACAAACAAACAAAGGATGGGCAGGGTTGGTGAGCAAGCAGATACATGCCAGGAAGGGTGTGAGGGAGCACACATTGGGCTTTCCTAAACCCAGCCACATCACCATCGGCTGGCACAGCATCCAACTGCAAACCCAGAGCCCGCTCCCTCCCAGCAACAGACTTTGGGCTGGATTGCAGTGAGGAAAGGATCAGGCTCTTGAAGAAGTGGATGTGTGATCCAAACCCATGAAAATCAGTAAGCATTTAGCTGACATTCGCTATACCCAGCAGGCCATTTGGGCATGAACTTCGTACTGGATTTTAAGCTGAGACATGTTTGCTTAACAGAGACAGACGGCAATCCCAAGCTCTGAGGGAGGATGTGAATTTTAAAAACATCATTCAGATTTCAGGAAAACTGCAGCAGTTGCCTCATCCATCTCCGTGCCTACTTAAACTCCCTCCTCCAAAACAACCCCACCCAGAGATGGCTGCTGTCCCGAGAAGTGCTTTACCTCAGCACAACTTGTATTTTGAAGAGGCGGGCTGCAGGCTGTACTTGTGTTCCTGTTTTGCTTCACTTTTTTTCTTCCTTTCCTAAGTGTACCATTTGGCAAATGTTTGACTAAAATGCAGCAGACACCTATTCCCCAGAAATGAAAAAGATGGAGAGCTACGCTGTAAACAAACCAGATCTTTGCTGGATTCAAACATCAACGATGCTTCTTGTGCGTCTGTGTAGCAGAAGTGGACTGGTGACCATAACCTACTCTATTTTTCTTCCTGTGACATAAAATAATGCTCAGACCCCATAAATACTGACCTCTCTCCACTCTCTGACTGGAACTTGGCAGCTCCGTTCCTCGTGGAGCAAAGTCAGAGCCAGGAGATCCTCAAGCAAGGCATTACTGTTCGTGCTTGCAGGGTTACGCTGTTCAGCTGGGGGCTGCTCAGTGGCCCATGCCCAGGCACACCCCTCTGGGGCATCCAGAGGTGGAGCAAGAAAGCAGCACTTAATTTAGCGTTAAACCATTAAGAGTAACGGACCCTTTTGCGTTAGGGTTCTTGGAGGGTGGCGGGGTGGGGGGGAGAAGATAGAGGTTTCCTCAGGCGTAAGGAGACCAGAGGATGAAAGATTAGAAATAAGGCGCTACAATAAAAGTAAAATTTTTAAGATGGTGGAAGAATGAAGCTGTTGCTTTCACTCAGTCAAGATACGGTGGCTACATTCTCCGTGGTCCAGGTTTGTTCGGTACCAAGGCCTCAATCCCAGCAATTTTAAATGGACAATTCGTGTAGATGCATTTATGAAATGCTGTTTGGACACAGCAGCATGCAGGAGCATCCAAAACACACTGCTCAAGAAGGCAAGCCTCTCCCTGTGAGTAGGTTTGGGCAAAATACAAGAAGAAAAATCCAGAGGCTTGTAAAGACCAAAATATGCATACAGGGAGGTGGGCCCAAATGAAACATCCGAGGATCGCAAGCATTGATACAAAGGATATGTACCTCATCACAGCTATTCCCAAAGAGAGATTTTCCTGTTTCTATTTGAGGTCAGGATGCATACAAAAACAAACTGACATATGTAATCGATTAGAACAAATGCAAGGGAAGGGTGTGGGCAGCTACCAAAAGCCAAGAAGTGTAGGATGTCACAAGCGAACGTACAGCCTGGTGGACCCAAGGTGCTTCTCCCAGCAGAGATAAAACCTTTCCTGCGCAGAGACAATTGTAATCTTGGACCATTTCTTAATGTTTGTCAAAGGATTTAGCACCGCATAAAACCTAAGTGAAGTTCCTGCTCCCACAGGCTGAACTATTGCGACATGTTTAGGAGGTCAATACAATACAGACTGGTTATTTATCCAGAGCTCCACAACAAATGTCAAGCAAAGCTAAATGAAGAGCTGAAGCCAATAAGATACTTGAATAACTGCAGATTTGGCCCAACTGACTTTTTTTTTTATACAGATTTTAATCACAGTAGTGGTTCCACTCAGACCTGAACACTTTATGGCACTGTTCTGGGGACGGAGGGAAGCAGGAGGTGAGGGATCACAGGCACTTCAGGCTGAAGTCCAAATTCTGCAGCCCTGGGCAAGCACTCTAACCATTAGATCTGTATGTAACGACTATCATCTCCTCTTCAGACTGTGTTTGCAAAGACAAATGCAAACCCATACACTGAACACCTAAAAGGAACTTTGTATTCCTGCCTTTTCTGGCAAGTTCCTCCCTTCACCGTTTTTCACCACTTCTTATTCTTCATCTGTTTTATTTTAACCTAAGCTGCTATTCTTGACCACAAGAGCAAGGCCCCAGGAATGTCAAAAATGTTGTGCCCCAAAAGCACGTAGGCTAGTAATGAACATATTATCCTCCCTGTGCACCATCGGTTGATGCAAAGGAAGGCAGGTGAAAGAGCAGGGCTTCTTCCACCTCCTTCTTGGACCACTGCTCCACAGAAGGGATTGTCTTCCACAGCTGTGGAAGGGGTGGAGGGAGATGAAGAGAAAGAGCCTCAGTCCTATCTCTTGCTGGCTGCAGAGCTCCCGTTCAGTACATGACGTAGCACAGGTTTTTCTTCTTCAAGATGTTTGGAGTCTCTACATGCTTTATTTCCAATTATTTCCATCAATGCTGGAACTGAAAAACTGGTGTCCTGCAGACTTGTATTTGTGACTGGTTGAAGTTTGTTTAATTCTCATATTCTTTGCAAGTTCTCCCTGCTGCATAGATTTTCTGATACCTACAATGTAATGCTGCAGTCAGGGCACTCAGAGAAAATGGCCCTTTTATTCTTCCACTCACCTACTTTGGTGAAACTTCAAGAACATTATTATCTTCAAGGCCCCCCTGTCTGTCAGATGTGGTTGGAGATGGCTGAAGGGTCAAAAACCCAGAGAGGCAGAGACAGGCAGAGACTACGCTGCATCTGCCTAAAAAGACTAAAAGAGTGTGTGGCATGTCTCCGCAAAAAACATTTCATAAAACCCGCTTCTCCCATCTCTGTTTCTGTCTCTCCCTATCTTCAAAATCAGTTACAACAAAGGCACTCACTATTGTCCATGAGGCTTCTCATAATCAGGTTTCTGTCTCTGGAAGGCATCACTTTTCCACAGAGTACTGGATGAAATCCAAAGCACAAATTATGAGATCCATATGAGGGAAGCAGATGTTTCTAGGCAATGTTTGTGGGGAATAGCAAATCTTTGGGGAGACATTGAATTACATTTTCTTTAAAGCAAATACTTAAACTGTACAATAAATATCCAAAATATAAAGCATGAACATAGGGAGATAGATACAAAAGTGTATGTATCTTTGTTAAAAAAAGGTTAAAAAGCGCTTACACAGATCATGTGCATTTTAGTAACTCAATACATTGGGCGAGTGGTGTGGAGTTCAGGAAGCCCCTCTGACCAGCGAGGTTGCAGTGGGAAGCATAGCGTCTTCAGCCATCCCTGCACGAGGCTGCCCCAAGTCCCCAGACAGAGCTGATCATGCAGACCTCACCATCCCATCCCTGACCTTACACCAGTGACTCCAAGGCCAAGAGGAAAGAAACCTCTTATGAATGGAGCAGCTTGTTCCTATTTCAGGGAAAGATGCCCTCTTTGCAGCACTGGTTTGGTGCAGTCACAAGCTACCTCTCAGCCAGCCTTTGAAAAAGTGTCAGGTGGTGTATCTCCTGAAGTCTATCAGGATGGTTTTTTCCCTTGCAGTGCAATGTCTGAGGCTAGGAACTGAGCCAAGTGAGGGAAACGGAGCTCCTCTGACCGTTTGTTTCGTAGTTCCCATTATTCCTCTCATTGTTTAAAATCAAACTGTACATCAGCAATTTTTGCCAGGGAAGAAATTAACCACATGGGAGGAACATTCAGCTCCTGAAGCACAGTCAACATTTGCCAGCTGAGGAGCAGATGGCTGGCACCCATTTGCACAGTAGCCCTGCAGTCTCGTTTGAGAGGTCATTTTGGCTTAAGAAGCCATTTCTGCCTCTTGAGAGCTTATTCTTGTATGTAGATATTGGGCCCACACTTCAAATCATGTATTCATCATTCTGTGATCAGAAAGATCATGTGAAGCACTGGCAAAGCTTAATGGAAGCAAAGTCTTTGATGCTCTGCACTTGAGTCTTCATTTTCTATGCTATTAACTGAATGCTACTGTACTGGCCTCAGTCTCCTCCTAAGCCTTCTCAAAATAAATAGATGTCATCGCTTACTTGGTTAACTTTACAACCGATGCAGAAGAAATAATTCAGAAATTATCCAGAAGAGCAGAGGCTTTTCTGCTCCACATACTGGAAAATATCTGTGTAATATGGGTATTGGAGAGGGGCTCAGGTGACTCCACAGGGCACTATCTAGTCCAGCCAGCCTTATGAACCCAAATGCAGGGTTGATCGTGATGGACATGGGCTGACCCCATGCACAATTACTTCAGTGTCTCACTAGCATTTTCAGCTGTGAGTTGGAGATGTGATAGCACCTGGGGCTAGCTGTGAGGCAACTGTGTCCAAACCGTGTACAGCATAGTGAACCTGCAACCTGGATAAAATACTCACAGACACGTCAATGCCCACTGTTTCTTAAAAAAAAGTGAGGGAATGACAGATCTTCAAAGCGGTCTGTTTTTCAGAGTCAACATGCTTATTTTAGCAATTAGCGTGCTCCAAAATTGTTCATAGCTATTGCAATATAATAGCGTAGATGCGTTTATGGCATCTCAGCTAGAAGGCTAGTTAATAGGTCAGTGTGGCAGGTAATGTATTACATGTTAATAAATCAAGTCAAACAAAATCAGGCAAAACCTTCATCAGAAATTATTCCGAGTCCAAACTCAACCTAGGTACTTTCAGAGACTGTAGGAGAAATCCTTCATAGAATTAGTATTTCTATCTTCTATAAGCCCAGCTCAGTAGTCTTATCGCCAGACATCTGGAACGAAGTGGGAGCCTTCTTGACCAGCATTTCTAACATTATTTCTTGCTATTTCTTAAAATTGATCTAATATATGGTCTTTCTGCTCAAGTTAAGGAGAACTGCACCTACGCCTATTGAGGTCTTGCCAGTGAAATACTCTGATGACTCTCCAAAGTCACCACATTCTTCACAAGCACAGTTTTACTCTACTGTTGCTTGACACTCAACTGATACAGGTAGATAATAATTGCTATGTTGGACCGGGAGATGTAAATGAAAGGGGAACATAATGCACAATGAGGGAAGGCAAAATTGTTTTGTAATGTACCATTTCACTGTACAAAGCAGTTCAGTTATGTTTACAGTATCGAAGGCTGGAAGGATTTTCAAAAGAGCGTACAGTTTCTGAAACAGGAAGACGTAAAACACTAATGGGAAACCCACTGCCTTTCCACACTTGCCACCCTCACCCACCACTGCTCCATCTGCCTTTACACACAGCGCTAGGAAATCATCCATCTTTTCCCTAGCATTACAAAAGCAAATAATCTTTTCCCCAACATCACCCGAGTCACCTGTTAACTTGGACTCCTGTGTCTTTCCCCTCTTTACTGGTACGCCCTCCTTACCGCTCTGATTCAGTCCTGCTTGGATAGCAGCATCCCCCCCACTTCCTCCCCTGCTTCATTTCACTATTCTCCAGAGTGCCACCAATCTGCTTTTTAAATTATTCAGAGGGATTTAGCTTCAAATCTCCAGGCCTAGATTTTTTCCCTGGGCACCATCCCAAGGGAGTGCTGTGAAACTTAATTTAGCCATCACACCTGCAAAGCTGCAGCACAGACACAGAGTCCACAAAAACTTCTGGGGTAGGATTACTTTTCGTGCACACACACTTTCCCCTTTGTGTTCTTGCAGAAAGCAGCTACTGGGGAAGCTGCTGGATACCCATGCTAACCCAGTAAATACTGCCTTTCCTAATAAGCATAGTTCCTCCAACTGGTGGAGAATGATTATATAATTAATGCTTTATATGGTATTTTGGTAAAATCTTTTCTTTTTCTGCGAGCATGAATTTGTTTAGTTCATGCGTGTTAGGGATTCCCTTTAACCTCAAAAGAAATCTTTTAATTTTTCATAAATAGAGACTTTTCAGTCCTCTGGGACGCATAGACAGACTTGAAAGGATAAATCAGGACAACTTTCTGAGTCTGCAAATGTCCAACAAATAATATCAACAAGAGATGGTATCTTTTTCAGAGAGGACTAAAAAAGGGTCTAATACTTTTAAACCAGTTTTCAGATGAGCTCACTCTAAGTGGTAGCTTTGGAAACAGTACAAAAATATCAAACATTTTTCCCTTCCCTGGCTCCCCATTACGTTTAGAGAGGGCTTTCATTGAGGCCCAACAGCAAGAACAAATGGGCAAAGGCAAAGAAAACAGATTCACAAACAAAAGCCCAGTGAACAAATGAACTGCAGAGTCATAAGGGGAGAAATGGATATGAGGTGTGGGAAGAAATGTGTTGTTATTGCTGGAGCAGGACTGGAAGCCGCGGTGGGAGACGGAGTTAACTGGCTGCCATTCACAAGTGGGCACCACCCTCTTCTCCAACCCTCTGGTGCTCAGTAGCAGAATATTATTTCCACCAGCAGCAAGTCCTATCTTTCAACAGGGATTGGCTTTCACGCACTGAGGGAAGCCAGAAGGGACACGTGTGAATTCAGCGTTGCAGGGGGACGTATCTCGTAGCCCATGCCCAAGATCTACTCTCCAGCACCTCAGAGCACCAGAACAAACTGCACTAAAAGCTATTTGCAGCAATGGCTCCAGCTTGCAGAGAACTGGAAACAATTCCTCATCGTAGGATCACACACAGAGACGCACGCTACCAAAACGGAGAGCGGCTCGTTTGGATTAGCAGCAGGGAGAGCCAGTAGCCCATTGCTGACAGTCACCCTGGGGGTCTGCTCTGCTCCCGTCTCTCTGGGCACGGGCTGTAAAGGTTTTGTTTTCTGTTCTCAGAGAAAATGACTCCTGCTAGACTGCTGTAAACCTATCCTGCTCAAGGACATCTTGTTTGTGTTAATCCTGTAGATTAAGCACACAGCTTTTCAGTTGCGGCTTTGCGGCTATTGTTACCAGTAAACCCCTTACAAGGCTTGTGGGCCAACGCACATTAACTTCAAGGCTGTCACTGTGATAGCACGAACAAGGAAGAGCCCCCAAGAATCATGAGAACTGACTCTCACACCAAATACTCTATGTTAAAAAAAAAAAAATAATGGTTGGAAGAGAATCGCCTCCTGTGATCTTCTCTGCGTTGAAGGATCTCAGCTGTTACTGGCAACAGGAGATACCAAAGCTGAAGCTTGCACGCTTGTGCAAATACAATGGCCCAGTGTACGCTGCAAGGGGAGCTCAGCGAGAGTTGGAGCCTCCAGGGACTCTGAGGCAAGCCTGTTGCTTGGGCTCGAGCCCACCGAGCAGTCCAAGCGGGATGGTCACACCGATAGAGATAGCAACAGTCAGGTTTTCCAATAGCATGCGGAGGCACGCTCTTGCACAATCTCCTCTCCTGCACTTGGCTTAGTCACACCAGGGCCTTGGCTAAGCTTGCAAGTGTACATTAAGTCATCACTCAAGCACCAGGCATTTGTTGGCTTGCTGTTAATTGTGAATGGCGTTACCTGTAAAATATTCACACAAAGTTCCATGTGGGTAGAAAAGCATAAATAACTATGTAGTAAGGGATAATTTTATTTTTTACAAATATACAGGAAATTAAGAACAGCTGGACTGTAAAATACTTCTTTGTATACAGTGTTTCTAATATGAGTTCCATCAATTCCCTGGACTTCACTGTTCGGTGAAACCTCAGTACCAAAGAACTGGCTTTTAGGTGGTGTTTTCTTGGAATCAAGAAAAGCTAGCTAAAGCATTCATGCTCACAGCAGGATTTTCACAGGCTTTGCTCATTTTTTTTTTTTAAACAGTTAATTCACTTTACAAACAGCCTGTGAGATTTTCAAAAGAGCAATAAATCATGCAACAGATTTGTGCAAGAGCTTGATTCTGCACCTCATGTTTATCCTGTAGCTTAGGCTCTTGTTGAGCAAGATTCAGAAGTGCCTCACTTTAAATACAGTTGATCTCAGGCTAGCAACAGAGAGCCTGAAACACTGTGTTAGCTCAGAATCTCATGTTTACTGGTCTCAATGGGACCATGAGCACCTTTAACAGATCAGAGCACCCTGCTTGCTGGATGCACCTCTTGTGAACACCGCACAGCAATGTGGGGGGAAAAAAAAAAATCTTGACGTTTTGTATCTGGTACGTAAGGGCTTGCCTGCAGTGATGGTGCTGGGGCATTTGCAGTTTCAGCAAGATCGCATTCTGCACTTACAGAGAAGTTTCTATGTCTGTGTATTTCAAACCAAATAGTCTACTGCAAATATTTCTGGACTCCTAAGACTGGGAAGTCCATGTTTTCCTTGCAAATAAAGCCTAACCTCACCCAGAGAGGACTTCATAGTACAACTGCCATTCCAGGATTTTCAAACCGAGATTTGGTCACACTCCAAAAATTTGGAAAAAAAAATTTTTGGATGCCATCAACCCAGAGATGTTTTGGAATGTGCTAATAATTCCCAGCAGAAAGTGGCCAGGTTTGGCTCCTAGTGACTAATGAAGCTGTCATACACCATTCCTTCCTGCTGTTTAATAATGCTTTCGAAAGAGCCCTTTATGGAGATGAATAGTATAGTAGTGCTGCAGCTGAGGAACTGGCGTGCTGTCAAAGAAAACAGAGGCCAGTTTACTATGCGTGGCACTGTATTTTTCATTATACTTCACAAAGACTTGTTATTAACTGAAAATGAATTCATCATTAGGGGATAGATATTATTAAATAAGTAGTTCAGTACTGTTTTGAGACTATTCCAATAGTCAGATTTCATTATAGCAGCAAAATTACCTGTTACTCTAGTTGTTGATACAATCTTCACTGTTTCTTAGATCCTGAATTTCAGGGGATTATATCAGCCCTACCAGCAAAATTAATTGAGATGGAAATGCAGTTCATTCTTTCCACTTTCTCCTCAGTGACATATACATGCACACATGCTGTATATAGCATACAGTCAATAAAGGTGGCAATTCAGCTAACCCAATGATGAAAGCCACAGAGACACGACAGCTCCTACGTTCAGATCCAGATGTCAGCTTCTCCTCTGTTGGTGGAGTGAGGTAATCTCAAGTCACACGTGTGATTTTTATATTCCTCAGTTGACTCATTGGTCATCTCAGGTAATTGTGGGGCACAGCAATATTACAGCTGTATAGAACACTTGTATCAAACATTAGTCCAGCCTGCAAAAGCTTACTAGATGTTTTTTCCACTCAGGTGGAAGTCCACAAGACTTCTACCTCAATGCTGTGTCCAGGCCTATCTCAGGTGAGTTCACGTATTTCTGAACTCTTGGGGGCCTTATTACTTCAGCAGTGGTGCTGAGTAGATGTGATACACCTCTACTCCCTTCTACTCTTGCTGTGAAGCATCTGGGAAAATCAAACGCTCTCTATAGCCTTACAAGCAATCTTCACCACCTGCTTTCAGATGTAAAGCAGGGAGACAGAAGACTGACATATCTTATCAGCTCTCCACAGAGAGCTCCGTCAACATCAGCCAGAGCCCAGGATGAGTCCAAACGGGTTGCAGTGCGTGCATTTCAGCACAGTTGGCTTTCAGAAGCTGCAGGGAGAGATCATAGGCCTTATCTGTGCAGGGAAGTCTAGATGAAATAGTGCAGTTAGCTTGCTTTGAAGTCCTTGTGTAGGTTTGCACAAAACCTACTTTAACCATTTTGAACAGCTGCAAGTATCAGAGGTGGTATTACATAGATCTAGCTTGTCATTTCTCTGTTCAGTGATGTAAGAGGGGGAATACATCTCTGACTGCCTTAAATCAGTATAACCCACGTAGTTCTGCATTTGGAGAGTTAACTACTGAATGATCCAGGGAAGCATCCCATTCTGCACAAAGCTTCACCTCCCACTTTTTCTTATGCTACATTCATTTACCCTTATTGAAAGGTGCAGGGTTGAAGGACTAGAAGTCAGCTAGAAGGTCCATCATTCTCTCATGACCTACTCTTTGTGTTACTGTCATTTTTAAATTGCTGGCCTAGAGGTCCCAGGGCCAGATACTAGACAATTATATGTATTTGGAGCCACACAGGCAGATAAGTTTGGCTCAGTGGTTTCATGCTGCTTTTGATGCTGAAACCAGCTAATTGGAGAGGAATAGCAGGAGAATTTAAATCAGGCAGTTACTTCTGCGAAACATCTCTCCAGCAACTTCACTCAGTAAAGTGTTCTTTCTGGCTTCCATCAACTGGCAAGTGGCAATTTAGACAGAGTACTTGAAACGACCAAGGCCACCTTCCTAAAAAACTGTAGAGTACTCACGCCAGAACTAAAATGTCAAAAAGCCTTCAAAGGCTACACCTCTTCTCCCAAACTCAGATACCTAACAAGCAGAAATCTAAAGCCTGGGATAAGGGACCCCTGAACCTGTTAGACAGAAAAAGGGAGGTCTGCATCCTCGTCAGAACCTGCAAGGACCGGTTTATTTGTTGTTTTTTTTTTTAAAGTGGGCTTGAATCAAAGCACAGGATCATTTTGCAACTACCAACATGTGTTGAAGCCTTCAGGCTTCACAAAAGCCTGGAAAACAGAAAAATACAAATGTTCTTTTGTTCATTGTTAGAAGGCAAAATGCTTTGTACATTAGGGAAAACATTGATAGAAGTATCATTTTTGGTCAACAAGGCTTTTAAGCAGTTCTGCTGTCTAAAGAATATCCTTGTAAGTGGTTAGTCCACAGAGTGGACCATAAAAACAAACGAGAACCAATAACACCAAACACCAATGGCCAGTCAATCAACTCTGCATATTATCTACCAACATCCCTGCAATACAGTCGATCAATATCCCAGTTTATGTTATAATATGGGTATTCCCCAACATTTTATAGTGTGTAGACAACATCTTAATAAAAAACCTTGGTTTGTAGAAATCTCCCATCCCATTTGCACAGACCATATCTCTATTCACAATCCCAGTACATCTTTTTGGCAACCAGACCAGTGTCTTACACGGATAAGTAATATTTGGAAAGAGTCCATAAATTTTCAATTGTCTCTAATGCAGTCAACAGCTGGAAACACACAGACAAGCTAGTTCAAGAGAGACCACCAGCAAGTGCTGCCCGCCAGAATTTCAGGGTTGTTGATGTAATGATTTTAGCACCCGCAAACTAAATAGGGTGCTGCTGGATAAAATATTCCTCGGAGGCTTGTGGGCACAGCTGAACACAGCAATTTCCCTAGATAAGCATTCTTCCCTTTGCACCAGCGCCAAGTCACCCAGTGGAATGGCAGATGACACTGCCATCGCAGGTGCTGCCTTTGGACTGAAGCTTAACCCTTTGATTGCTGGAGGCTGTGACACACTGGTCACTAGGGCACTGGGCTAGATTCTGTTCTGGCTGAATTTCAGCTTCGAGAGTATGATTTGGAAGGGGAAACTTTATGTTAGCAGCATCACAACTGCTCACTACACTCATGAATATTCTGATACATGACAGAAAGCTCTTTTCTCTAACAAATCTTCACAGTAGGTGCAGTCATTTATTTTTATCTCAGTCTTCTCTTACAGTTGTGAGACTCAGCTGATGTCAAAACATTTGAATTTCATCTGGGGAAAACGCACTGAGGAAACACAGCATTACACATGTTTTAAAGGGATAGTCTGGAAAAAGCGATGGCTAGAAGAAAGATAATTGCTTCTAACAAAGCTTGGTTGGGATATTTGAGGCAAGATCCATGCACTTCAGTGCATTAGAGTTTCTTTGGATCGAACCCTTCCATTGGAAGTTGTGCAAACAAGCTGAAATGGGTTTGCTGTTTCACAAGAGCAATTGAACAGGCGTATGTGGTCTTGCTGGGCAATTGGAGAGGATGCTAAAAGCCCAAGGTGGATTTTGACCAACGTGAACAGCCACAAGAAATTAAAAGGCAAGGAAATCCTTATTCTACATTTCTGTCTCAAACCTAGTGTGACCGCTGCTGTCAGCTCCTCTACTGAGGAGAAATGCCCGAGAAGTCCATCTGAGCTGCTCCTTGCTTGTCCCCCAAAGCACTGGAGACAGTAACGGCAGCATCACATATTTCACTGTGAGGTCTCCATGAACTTTAAACTGCAGAACTGCAGGACCAAAACCTCCATTTCACACAGGAGCAAGATGGAAGCACAGAGAGGTTTCAGTCCATGTTATTAAGCAGGTTTTATACTGACCTAAGATAAGCATGCAAGTTTGAGGTACCTAGGATCTCCTTGGCCTCATTTCACACTGAGATCAAAGTCCAGGCAGCTTCAGGTATATTTTTTTTCCTAAGTGGTTTTTCAGCTCCTCCAAGAGCTTGACAAAAAAAAAAAAATTGAAACAAATTCTCAAAAAAGTGAGTTTCAACTTCACGTTTAAGCTATGGGCAGAGATACAAGAAGAGTTCAAAGGCTGTCCGTGTGATGAAAGGAAGGGATACGCCCAGGGCTTCAGGGGTGAGAAAATTTCACTACCCCATCACCATGCTCTTTGGGAACCAGCAAGCTACTGTCAGACATCTTTCCTATCCAAAAATGAATTATATTGCCTTGCGGTCTCTGATCAGAAATGATACGTTTAGAGAGGGTAGCCTGCTGCAAGTGCTATTAGAAAGATGAAACCTGCCCCCCAGCCCACGCCAGGCCCACATTTAGTAGTATGCAATGGACTGTGCCTTCAGGTGGTGTAAATTGGTATTGCTGCGTGGAAGCTAGGAGAGTCACGTTACACCACCCAAGGGTCTGACCCATTCATTATAAGGTGATTATACGCACTGCCAGTGTTTAGCAGAACAGCTATACATGTTTTCTACTAAGAGCATGCTTGTTATTTTTTCCTAGATCATCATTGCTTTCAACTTTAGACCTTCGTAATCCCTTGACAGATGCTTTAACCACAAGCTTGCTTTCATGCCACAAGACATGCAAGTGACCACCAATTTCAGTTTCATCCCCAGAGTTTACATTATGGGCTGTTTGCCCACATTGGAAAGAATGCCTGACATCAGGATTAAATCAACTTCAAGGACTTCAGTAGCTGGCAAGTCAGCTGTGCTTCCCTTCTCCACCAGTTTGTCAGATCTGGCTGAAATCCCACCCTCTCCCCCTTATGAATTCTATCCTGCCCACAGGTATGCTTACAAGATGTCTGTTTTTTAAACCTTGAGCACTAGTTAACTAACGTTGGAAGAAACGAAGTAAAGAAAGAAGAAGTAGTCCTAAACATTTGGATGATGAAATCTCACATTGTTTAGTTTTTTCTTAACTTTCCAGGACAAAATCAAGTCCATGTTAGGGAAAAACAAGTTAATTCCATATGAAGATAGGCCTTCATTTCCAAAGGAGAGAACTGCTTTGTTACTGAATAGCTACAGGGCTAACTAACATCATTGCTTTGCAGACTTCAGGTATCGCACAACTACAGCTTACAACAATAGTGAACAGCATCCTACACATTACACTTAGAGAAGAGCAGTAAATTGATAAAAGTGCAAGCATCAAAAGAGCTGATAAAAGGATAAACACTGAGCAACAGTTCATCAGATGGTTTCCATCCCGATGCTCCAAGGGTACTTAAAGCAGTAGTTTAGCCACGTGCAGTCCTAAGAAACCAGTTGTTACACTCCAGCCCTGGAGATGAGCTGGGCTTGGACATAACTTTGCAAAAGTCACCAGCTACAGCTCAGGGGACAATGCAACACTACCTCACTTCAGTGCAAAGTAATATAATTAAATTTAGAGAGATATATAAAAGCTAGATGGACTGGGATGTGGAAACATATGTTTTGCAAATAATCACACTTCCTTTTGTTTGTGTCTGTGGATGAAAACAGAGATACAGAGATTGCTTTTTTAATTAAAGGATTTATTTGGGAAGAGATTTTGTAGCTATTTAAGATCCATAAATCAAAGGACTGATTCCATGCAACATCAAGTCCAGGATGGCTAGTTTCAGAGTATGTAGCTTTTTGAAATAATATCTCCTCATAGCACTTAACATCCAGACATATCAAAGCATTAAACTGCTCTAATTAACCTTAGGCACCTCCTACTTCTCACAGTTGAGAGGAGAGTTCAAGCCAGAATGACAGTAGGTGAAGTATGTCCCAGCCCAGAGTGTTCTGTGCCACTGTGGACACTAATGCTAACCTCCGTTACGGACAGAGAAGCTGGGTTCTCTCAGGGGTTGCTGAGGATGTTCAGCCTCTCAGGGGAGATACCAAAGACTCCAGCAAGACACTAAGCCAAACGATATCCAGAAAACTCGACACCTCTTCATTTTCAATCCCCAGGGCGACAAGATGACTGAGGCAGAGATGAAAAGCCAGAATCCAGAAGGGCCTGTTCATCATTGCACAGAGCCTTCTCGCAGATAAAATTTGGTGGGAAAATTCAGCTGTACCGAAACAAAAAGCCCATCTCCCTCAATTTAACTGCCATTCTTCCATGCAAACCCATTGACTCCTTGCAGGCGTTTTGATTGCAAACTATTGCACACTGCCCCCTCTGCAGCAGATAATTTGTAAGTTTGTTCCCTAAAAATCCATCCTGGTTCTACAGGAACCACATCATCTGCTAAGAGCAGTTACTTGAATCGATTTGGAGAACCGTAAGAAGCAGCTCTAGGAGAAAGTGAATGTTGTCTGCCATACTATCTCCTTTCTCAGCGGAGCTGACAGGACAGCTGCCTGTTATTACAGTGCACCCCAGGAAACGCTTAGCTGCCAAAGAGCCCAGAGCCAGCGAGGGATTAGCAAACAAACAGAATTTGTGCACCTGGGAGTCACGCAGCTAGATGTGCCATCTTCGTAGGATACAATACTTAAATCTCATTTACAAAGAAACAAAAACAAACAGAAATGACTTAATGTCATCATAATTATGATAAGTATTGGAATAATTTTGCAGTTTTGTGACTAGATTAAGTGGCAGTAGTTTTCATTTAATTGCAGTAATCTCTTGAGGGACTTATGTAACCGTCATAAATGTAATGCTCTCCATCGCATGTTTAAACTGCTCCTAAATAATATTAAGTGACCAGAACCCTGATGGCTCTAGGGAAGTATAATGCAGATGGTGCATAGGCCTTAATGATTTCATGTGCCCTGTGTAATATAAAACATTAATTTCCTCCACTGATACCTTTCTAAAAGCGAAGTTTCTGGTAGACAGCCCTTTCCTCTGCCCACCACTGCATTTGTTCTTCACAGGCATGCTCCCACGAGCTGCTGGAAGAGTCTGTCCACTCCGGGATCAGCAAGTGCTGGGCTGGGGTGATGCCTGGTGCCACCCCCTTGTGCCCCCCTGCGTGGGGAGGAGGATGGGACAGCAGCCATGCATGGAGCTGAGCTGTGCTCCAGGCAACTCCCCCACCCCATTTCCCATGGACCCCCGTGTCCACTGCCACCAGTTTTAAGTGGAATCAGGTTTTTATCCCTACCTCCACATAAAAACACCAGCAGCAATATTGACAGCTTAAGGTTTGTTTTCTGTCATCAGGGTGGGTGATACCTATCCCACCCAGTAGCGATGAACTTCTAACAAAGCTGCTGTGTAGCCCACTGAGAAGTAACGCACAAACCTCAGTGTGCACTGGGGGTTAGACGGTCCAGGAGAGTTCTGTTGGGGACTTTTTCCTTCTAGTTATGTATGTACTTATGCCAAGGCAAACAAGTTAGTAGAAGAGTCACTGGAATACTTAAGAATTCGGTAAATGAATTCTGTTTGTATTTTAGGAATACCTTCTCAGCAGGTTTACAGGCAGAAGTGACAAACGTTTTAAGAAGTTTCAGGAATCAAGAGACAGAAATAAGCTCTGAGGTTACTGGAGAAGAGCTGTCACGCTCTAGGAAACAGGAGCAGAGAATAGCTAGAGAGAACACCAGAGTTACCCTGATTGTGGCTGGAGAAAGGGTACCTTTCAAACCGGAGCCACCACCACCCTGTCAAGGTAGCAGCTGTATCGTCAATACTAAGATTATACTTCACAGGAACTCCTGGGAATAAACCTGTAGGAGAAAGCACAGTGCATTTCAACCAAATACAAGCTTTCCCCAACCTTCAAGCTTTTCCCAACAAAATCCACCAATGTCTTCAGTCACTGACTCAAAGAAAACCAGAAGCAGAAAACAGACTGTGATGGATCTACCGTAACAGTACACAGGATTGTTTTGAGAACAAGAAGTGGCTGTGCAATCACAGTAATAGCTCAAGGTTTGGAAACGGAAGTTAACAGACAATGCTCTTTCCTTTACTCTATTTTTCTTTTAAGTATTAGTTTGCTGTAAGAAAGTTTTATTATATTTGCATCATTTCAAGCTTGCTGTTGTCGTCATAAATTAAGAACTGCTGTCTACTTGGATCCAGTTGCTCACTGCACTACTGAGAAGCCAGGGTTAGAAATAAAGGTGGGTATTTTCCTATCATGCCATCTGCTTCCCACCCCCTTCTTACTCCCTAACCTGACAGATGCCCCATCTGCTCCCACCTATTTTATACGATAGTTGAAAAGAGAAATGTTCCAGAGAACACAGTTCTGGAGTTGCACGGATCAGCTAACTCAGAGGCAACTATCTCCCTACTGTGGGGGTAGGAGATCTTGAGGTCATATGCACACAGGGAGTAACAGCAGTGGAGACCTGCAGCCCATTAAAAGTGCACTCACATCTATTGGCCTTCCCTGGAAACTCAAACAAGTAAAATGAGTGGTAGCAGTTCACAAAACTTCATCAGTCCCAAGAGGGTGTTACAAGCAGCCTCCTCTCTTCATGAATCCCTAGTGTTCAATTTGTTTCCAGTTTTCTTACCCAGACAAAATATTGAAAAAACAGAAAACTTGAGTCTAAAAATAACTCTTAAAAACCCACTAAGCAATTTGCCAACTGTAACCTCTTCTTCCTTATGCAGTGTATCATGACTAAAGCAAATGCACTCCAGTGTTCACAGATAAAACAAACAAAAAACCCTCTATTTTTATTCCTAAGTCAGACTTGGTTTCAATGTAGCATAGTTGCAATGTACAATTTCCCCCATGTACCTATTACTCAGCTGTTAAAACTAGAAATGACCACAAACCAATGAAATTAATAGTTGCCTTAATGCTTTATAAAAGTGAAAGAGTTTTTTCCAATAAAATAATTTAGAAAAGTAGATTACTCTTCATTCCGTACAACAAAACCACTGTATCAGTTTTTCTTTTCACCATTTGCAAAGTATAATCACAAGCCATACCATCAATCATTAGATAAAAGTTCTCACACACATAGGCTTTCAGTAACTTTTTCCCCCCCCCTTCCTTGGTTTCACTTTGTAAAGTCTCTCAAGGAAGCCTTGTGGGAACAGAAGATTGACAGAAATCCCAAACTCATTAGAAATGAGCTCAAGCAGTGATTATAGGGTGCTGATCTACTCACTACCTTTCTATTCATTTTTCCATTTCCAGCAACCAGCCTCCTGCATGATGCCTTCAGGAAAGAGCTCCAGCCTGCACCAGTCAGTCTGTTTGCATACAGCACTGACGAAGCCAAGATTTACCTTTTCTGAACCCATCACTCCTCCGCACTATTCTGTCACAGAAATAATCTGGAGTAAAAGCTCCCTCTGGAAAACAAAACAAAAACTGCACAGGCTTCTTTAAGTTAAGCAGTAAGTTCAACAGTAAATAAAGGATCATCTTTCTGAAATTATTCATGCAATAAAATACAGAAGCAGTTGTAAAAATAGGTGCGAAACACAAGCCTTTTGCCATTCCAGGACAAATGCACAGCTTCATGAGTTGTTGCCTCACAAACTTTTCCTGTATTGCCTGAGGAACTCTGAATATTCTTCTGCGCATTCTGAGATGTTAGAGAGTGAATATGTTGGGGGTGGCTTATAAACAGGCATCTGTGGCATTCTCTGTGCAAGTGGGATACGCAGATTTCAACCTGTTCTATACATAAGGGGTTTGAACCTCTGTTTCCAGACACTTACTCTAGCTTGCAAGATGAAGTTGGAAAGCTGTGGTAATGCTGTTAGAGCATCCTACAGGTGGGATGTTAACAGCAGTCCAGGAGCAGCAGAAGTGGCTTTGGGGAAAAGAGTAGTCTACAAAGGGGGGACATTATGCAGAAGAATACATGTAGCCAGAGCAGAGGCCACAGCTGCCTTGCATTCTGGAGAAACAGGTAGCCTTTTGCATTATTCCCCCCTGCCCCTTAGTTTCTTAAGTTGTTTCTGTGGCCATAAAACTCCTTAGTCTGGATTTTCAAGGACTTTCAGAGAGAGAGAGAGGAGAGAGACATGCAAGACAGCCTGAAGTAAGCTGAGGTGTTGGCAGCTGACAAGCCACCACAACACAGCATCCTGATGGCACAGGTACCTGAGCCACTGTGCTTAAGCCTATAATGCCACCCTACAGCCCATGCCACCATCTGGTGTGGTGGGCACCCCCAAGGCCTGACACTAACCAAGACCAAAACCTTCATCTACTCAGAGTCACTTGTTGCTGATTCCTGATCTGGTAATCCTTGTCTCCCTTCTCTCATTCTGCTTTTGTAACTGCACCTACAGTGGATGCTGGTGCCCTTCTAAAGCTGCTAAAAATCAAAATCTTTAGTCCTGAAGCTGCTTAGGAAGAATATCATGGCAACAGCAGTCCTGGATGTCCTTCTACTAACTTTAGATGGCTTTCCAACACACTAACTCACTTCATGCTACTAGGCAGGAAACATCTGTTTCTCTTTGCTCAACCAAGTTTTCCTTATAAAGTGGTCCTCAATGTGCAGTCCTGGGTCAGTTTGGACATATACTAGCAGATGAGATATTTTTAATGTATTATATAAGTTGGAAGTGAATTATACTGGAATAACTTCAGGAGGTCCACCTAGAAATGGTTCTCTTAACACACATGGAAGTAATTTATTTCAAAAATAGGAGAATCTGAGTACATTTGCACAGCTTCGTTTTTTTCTGAAGAGCCTTTTTCTGCCTAATATTCCCAAGTAGGCATTTACCCAAGAATTACTCACTAGTCAGATGCACACTGTGCTTGAGAGCACAACTACTCATGTTTTGATACTGGAGATTAATTCCCTTTTCTCTCAAGTGGTGAATTTGCCTAACGTACACAGTCAGAGGCATACGTCTGGAGAAAGGAAGCCTTTTACTTTAAGCAATGTGATTCACACAAATGCATGGACAGTAGGTGACAAGTTGCACTAGATATCCCTAAGGATCACTTTACCCTGCGCTTAGAGGTAAGAGTAATACATAATCACTATTTTTCCACAGTATTGACACTCATCAGGGAAGTTTCAAACAGTGTAAACCAAGACCATTAAAATGTACTTTGAAAAGTAACTTTTAGGACCTTAAACTAGCTAGTCTTTCAAAATAATCAACTAGAAGAGAAACTTGAGCACGAAATTATGTTGTGACCTAGATACATATATATACTGCAGTGAAATTTCCATTGGTTTGCACCAACTTAAATACATAAATGACCAAGTTATGTTTAAATGATCCAGAATTGCAAGTGTTTTTTTCATAGATTTACTTCATAGAAAACATGCATTTACCTACTGAAAAATTCCCTTTCCTTTATCTTTTAAGCAGCGAGTTCACAGACAGCTACTAAAGATGCTACCAGACTATGTTCACAGTTATTGGGGGAAAATAAAACATACTCTCAGGGATGTGAAAGTTAAAAAGACACCATCCTAAAACCAGGCAGTACATATTCCTTATTTTCCTCTAATAAAGGAGGGTAAGGCACATGCCCACAGCACCAGTCAGACCATTTCTGGACCAACGTACAAAATTAGATAGTTGCTATCATTTCCAGAAATGCTTCGGCTTATACAAGTGCTGCTCCTGGAAAAGCTTCTAGTACGAAAAGGTATCAATGAGTCAGTGCAACAAATGTCAGGAATTCAATACAAATTTTGTGTTATATTGTGAAAAGACGACAAAATTACACAGTCACAAGCCACTGAGAATTAAGGAATCTGCATAAAATATTCCTTTCTAAGGCCATATAAGTACCTGCATAGAAAACTGGCAGTAGTCACTTAAAGTCAATAGAAGTATTTCTTACTATTCAGTATTTAAGATAAAATACTTGTACGTAAGCTACCTTGTGACTTCCTGTACGAACACACATTTTGCCCTTCTCTTTTCTAAAGTAGACACACCAATACACAGAGGTATTAAGAGAAAAAAAAGACCACAAGACAAGAGACTTACGTATTTTAAAGGAAAAAATTTCCTCCTTCCCTTACCAGAATTTCTCAATAAACTGGCTGCACTTCATTATCAGGGTTAATTTTTCAAACTGGTAGAACTGGCAGTCAGCTGACCCTGTTGTGGTATTTGAACCCATGGCCATCTCCATACCGTCAATGCCATAAAAAGTGTGTGTGTCAAACACCTTTTGGTTAACACACAAAAGGCAGCAACCAGGTCTTTAATGCACCTTCCTGACTTTCTCTGATCATTTGTATTCGTGATTGAGCACGGCATGTAGGTCTTCTACAAAACCACCCATGGCAGCTCTTTATTTTGGTATTCAGTAACTCCCCCAAACCAAAGCCATTTCTCAGAGCATGGTTAACTGCTGTATTCACCCAAATACCATGCCCTACCTATTAACTCCTACAATCAAACGTGCCCTACTTTAAAAAAAAAAACAACAAAACAAGGACAGAAGAAAACCAGAAGTCAAATATCAAAGGTGCACAGCTAATTCTCCCCTGCGTCAGACCAGTGAACCACGGGATCATTGCTCTTTGCAGTTCTCCCACTTCCCACCCCCAAGGCAGGCAGACACCAGCCTGACCCTACAACAGGACAGGCCTGCAGTTTTGTCGATTCAGCTGGCATCCAGGTGTAACAGCACCCTAACTGCACTTTGTGACCCCCTAAAAGCTCTGCCTGTGGCTCTTACTCAACGACCTCCCTGGGATCTAGGCTTCAAGAATGAAGGACTCGGGGAGAGTTGGGGAGTCTGCCTGCAGGTGAAGGTTAACCTGTCTTTATTTTTACAAAGATAAAAAGACAAAGACAGCAGCTGCAGCTGCAGATGTACATGTAGTTCTGGATAAGCAAAGCTTCTTCACATAACTGGCCCTGCAACATCCCATGTCCTGGCCAAGATTTGCACTGAGCAAGGATACAGAGCCATACAACAGATTCATCCATATTCTAAATCAGCAGAGCACAAGCCATTTCGCATACAGAATAATTCAGAAGCTTTAATGCACCCACCACATTCAATCTGTATTTACAGTCTTGATTTTTAATCCACAGGATCCTGGCCTCCCTCCGGTGCACGGGATGCACTTTCTAGCAGTGCAGCAGAACCCCATGCTAAAAACTGCTGTCATAAGTGAGATAAGTGCAAGAGCAAAGGTAGTCATAGTCAAAGCTACTGAATACTGCTGGGAACACTGGATTTTGTCTCTACTCTAAAGTCCCGACATGAAACAAGATTTCGCACTAAACAGCTTAAAGTATTTTTTAAAAGTATTCTGAGCAAAGATGAAGTAGAAAATAAACAGTATGCAATCATAAATCACTAGAGAGCACTACAGCAAGTATGCACTTAGAAGCCAAATTATGGCCATACAAGCAATTTTAAGTCAATCTTCTGACTGCTTGGCTCTGCAGTTTCAATATAGCTCTTTCAACACACATTTTACACAACTTAAACCACACGAAATATATTGATAATCAGTTCTTCCAGTTTTAATCAGATGGCGTTCAACTGTGACCAAAAGCTTGCTAAAGCAAGTTGAAGCAATAAAAATGTTTGCAAGTTAACCTCCTAAATGAATGTGCCATGTGTGTCTGATTACAAGTTAGCATATACACCTCATGATAAAACCCAGCCCTTAACCTGTACCTTTTCTGCTGCAGAGGTGATGAATCCCTTCCTGCTTTCTGAAAAAGAAGTGGTGCTTCGCACCAAGGTATTTTCACATTGTCAGCGAGACACTCATTGCTTTGCCAGTAGGCATCAGTGTACAAGATCAGAAACTGAGCACAGGAGAGAAAGAAAAACCACCCCTACCACCAGCCATTTAAAACCTCAGCCAGCCCTGAAGCAGCTGTACAAATGCCTGCAATTACCTCAGAAACGAGAAGCAGCTGGGTTCAGTTCCCCGGTCATCTTTACAAAGCAAACAAGGAGAGGGAGGGTCTTAGGGTCTTACATAATGAAGTGGGGTTGGGGCTGGTGGGGGAGCAAGTGATGCTGGAGGAAGGTGTAGAGTTAAAAGGCTGTCAGTGTGACAGTTGGACAATCTGTCTAAAAGGCCCTGTGGTTAGTTACTAAAGGGTTGGGGGAGAGTATCCTTGGTTTAAAAAAAAAAAAAAAGTGTGTTATCACAGCAGAAGATATTTGGATGTGCGAGCAAGGCATGGTTTCTTTGGGAAACACCAGCAAGTGCCTGGTGATAGTCATGACTGCGGAAAGCCAGACTGGAGGTGGATCTGCATATTTTGTTTATTCTATCTGCTTCTTCCAGGGCACCCTGCAGATGGGGGGATAAGAAAAGATCAGAGGGATTTTTTCTACCTGCCCTTTATCTTCCCAGCCCACAGACATATATCTGTAGTTGCCATGTGTATGGCTAATAATGGAGTTTAGAAGAAAGGGAATAGGTGAGATTAAAAGAATTGCTTAGCAAAGTATTATGAATGTTCATAATCTTCTTTTTCTGTTTCTTGGTTATGTGTAGGGAGTGAGCTTGCCTGTATAATGATCTATTTGCAAGTTTGTCACTGGAAATATCATTTGTACAAAGAACATTTATATATTTGCATGTACGCTTCTTTAGGGTGGCTGACCAGGTAATCGTAAAACCACTGAGAGCTCCCAGCACTACGATCTGTTCAGGACCATATGATACCACAGTCATATATGCAGATAACAGTAGGATTCTGCTTTGAAAAGTGAGAAGCATTTTTCCTTTTATTTTTATTTTAAATATGACTATTCTGCATGATCCTTTTTCTTTGCTAGTGGTAAGTATGCATTCAGCATCGCTATTGTCGCTATGCTTTCGTAAGGAGAATTAATCTTATGGAATCATTTAACAAAGCAGATGACATGAAGGTGCTCTCTTAAGGGAGAAGACAAGTCATTTCCTGTTTCACATAAAATGAATGGGGAAAAATAATATCATGGCCAAAAGGCAGAAAGAATCAAATCTCAGTTTGTATGCATGATTCACGATTCGTTCTTAGGGTGATGAATGAAGCAGCACACTTCCCGATATGTAAGTCTTTCCTCCATGCACTTGGTTTTGCATCATTTGTAGAGTCAAAACGATTAAAAAGTACTTCACCCTCGTGCTCCCTGTAGGAATTCAAATGCTCAAGTAACTCTATCCTTTCTGGAACACATTAGTTTCACAATAGGTAAGCAGGAAGTGAAGGCACTGAGAAATCCAGGAAGCAGTGCAACCCTTCTCATTGCTGGATGGGATACATGGCCTTGGTTTGAAATAAAAATATTCTACCTCGCTGTCCAATCTGTTTTCTAAAATGTTGTAATGTACACTTGCAAGAGTTAAAAGACACATCTCCAAAAAGAGTTTCAAACAGCTCACAGTAATCACATAGTGCTTACTAGGAAGAGAAAGCTAAAGATTATATGAAATATTACGGGTAACTTTCCCATCTTTTAAATCCATAGAGTACTGCTTATTTCCACTAGGCAAGCAAAAAATATCCATCTGCTAATATATCCTATAGATTCACGCTATAATTAATGCACTTTTACTATAATCAGCTGTATAGCACATTTTACAAAGGGACAGGAAAGTTCATGCAAATCTGACCAAGTGTCGTCTTTTAAAATGGCACTGTCAAACCCAGGTCATTCAGTCCTTTATGGAAGAAGATGAACTTAGGAGATCTATTTTCCATTCTTTGGCTTGATACAGCTGTTAGTGCTGTTGCTGAAAGCCGGTATTCATCTTTGAAGATAAGCTGCCCACATGTCTTTCTGGGGTTAGCCAGATGGTCGTAGCGCACTACTGATGCACAACTGCAGTGTTAGTACAGGCTGAGTGGAACTAATGAGTGGAAGTGTGGGTGGGATGCTCAATGGCTTAAACATTTGTTTCTTTTTTCTTCTTTAGATGATACTGGTGGTCCATGCAGGCTAGCAACCTTTAACTTCAGTTAAGGTTCTAGGTGTAGGATTCAGACATTTTTTTTTTAATATGTGGATACTAATGAGAGCTTGCCTGATCGTACATCACCATCAGATATGCCATACTCATAACTACCTAAACCACATCTAAAAGTATATTTTGTATTTCACACAAAAGTAAAAGCATGCTAAGATTTCTCATATAGTTACAACTAACATTTAATGTTTAATGTATATAACGTTTATAAAGTTACTTTAGAGGGTAGATACTTTCCCAGACAGTATTGCAAAACATCATTTAACGAGGATATACTGAATATTGATTAAAAATAGCCCTGCATTTAAAACTTAAAAGCTATATCTTATTGGTTAGCTCGGCAATGCAGTTAGACAAGAACCCTGCACTACTTGGAACATTACAGATTCATACCTGATTTTTGCTGCAATTGGTACTTCACTGTTATCTTTTCTAAACCGCGTTATTGTGCTTAATGATGCTATCAACAGCCTGAGAGACAGCAATATGGAAGGGAACGCAAGAGCTCTCCCGGGAGAGCAAGAGCACAGAAAACCAGCAGTGAAATAAGTGAACAAGAGCCCAAACAACCCGGTTGTTTTCTGTCGGAGGCAGGCTAAAACTGACTCTTCCAAAGAAAACAAACCCAACCTTTCTGTTTCTCCAGCAGTCTGCCTTGTCTATACAAAATCTGTTCACATCACACAAAGCTTCATGAAGAGAAAGAAAGCCTTCTTGAGCCCCAATAGAGGTCCACGAATTCTATGAAAATAGTTGTCTCCTTCTGGGTGTTTTTTAGACCTATACAAATTACTATCTTAAACACTTTACAACTTTAGTCATCTTTTCACCTTAGCACTTCAAAACGGCATCCCACAAACTGTCAGTTTAAATATAGAAATGCTTACTTAGAAGATACTTTGCGATCATTCATATTTTGTGTATTATACCAAAAATTAAACTATAACTAAAATCATATGCCCTTCACGTTGCTAGGTATTTTGTAGTCTTCCACTATTTCTCTTTTGAACTTTGTCAACACTAAGAAAAAATAAGGAGAGTTAGACTGATTTCCTAGGAAAATGAACCTTGTACAGTCACAGCAGATCTACCTTGGCTTGTGGCCTGAACCACAAGGGTTATATTCTTCATTGCCACTCATAACTTTCAGCTTATGTTTTCCAGAGTTAAATTCCTGAGTTAGACACCATAGTTCCTGCAGAAAATAAGGTAACACATTGTAAAGGGAGAGTTAGGAGTACTTCAGTGGGACTTGCAACCGCCAGCACACCAACTGGAGAGAAGCTGAAGACAACACCCTGGGAACACCAGAGAGAGAAGTATGGTTGCAATTCAGCCCTCTCTGAAACATAGGCTCTTCCTTGCAGCTTGAGTTCATCTCCTCTCTCTGAAGCTGAGATTCACAGCCTGGAAATCCTCCTCTAGACACTGGCACCTGGGCAACATTTCTCATTTCAAGTTTGGCAGAAGAAAAGCAGTGGGATGCAGCTCTTCTTTCCTCCCCCAAAGGACATAGATGCAGTCTTACGGCTTAAGCTGACTTCTGAAAAGTAATTTTACACTTTGATTCCACTCTTTCAGCGTGCATGACCACCTCCTGTGTACAAAATCTGACTTGTAAGAGCTGAGACTGCCTCCTAGCACTCCTTTTGCCTTGCCCCTACCCAAGCACATGGAGCACAGACTGAACCCATTTGCCTCAGTTACTTTTTATTTCCTATGGCCCCAAAAAGGAACCCCGTAAGTGTGTGTTGTCACCTTCAACTACCATAGTAATGGCAGCATTCATTATCAGCACTGTTCACTAGTAAACCACTAGTAACGCTAGTCTTTTGTCTGTTGCCAAACTCTTTTATTCAACATGAAGAATATGGCAAAAGCCTGTCTTACATTTACATAAGCAGCAACTCCGTTTTACTGTTTGCTTTTTTCTCTACAGACAAAATACCTTCAAACCGTTCCTATTGTTGATAGGAGGAGGAAAGTATCTTTAAACCTTCAAAACCCAGTATTTTTCTAAAGTTTTCAGTCTCAAGTGAATAGCACTGAAATGCTTGGTATATAACAAAGCAATCACAAGTACAAAGACTGGCAGCTTTGGAAAAAATCAAAGCTGTCCATATGAAACGTTTTTGTCTTAGTTTGGATAATGAAAACCAACCACAAGTCATTGCAAAGAAGAACTCATTTTTCAAATTCTCTGTAGGATGCCAATATGGGAGAGCAGAGAAATCAGGGTGTCACCGTAAAGCGGGAAGCCGTCTGCCCCCACCTCTTACGGGTGACCATGGATGACCATGGAGGTCAGCAGGTCTGCTCATGCAGGCGATGGCCTCAGAAGATACAGACCCTGCAGTCAGTGATGCAGCACAGCCTGAAAACCTGAGATACAGCAGTAGGTTTTTACATTGTTTCTTATAGTTTCTGTTCAGGTTTCCAATTTTTAGGAGAAAACTTCAGCGAATTCATCCTTCTGGGATCATATTGATGTCAGAGGTGTTATAGCATGAATTATTTCAGTCCTGAGAAGCTAAGTAGCATTGGGCCTTAGTTTATTATATAATAAAATAAGTTATTAAAGTTATTAAATAACGGCATTTATTAGTTCCCTGACATGCAGCTAGGTTAGAGTCTTACTCGTAAAATATCTGTAACCAACTATCAGGCTTATCTGCAGTCTGTTAAAACAGGCAAAATTGGATGCCCATAAAAATCCGCAGACATTATATGGTGTTTCCAAGCCACGTTATTTATGATAATCAGCAGCTGTGAAAGTGAAGTCCCTCCGCATAAATGCAGAAGGCATCTCTCTTGGCAATTGTTCATCAGACCGGACTCTGGAGTCAGCAGAGGATCGAATGCGAATGACGAACCGCACAGCAGCCCGCTTGTGTGCCTGTACCCCGGGGAAGGGTGGGCACAGCCCTGACTTTTAAACAAGGACTCGTCAACAGAGCCAAGATGCTGAAAGCCATCATTATAAAGCCTGAGACAAAATGAAGCAACAACAACAAACAGTTGGATAACCTTTTTGAAGTGGATGTGCTCCTCTTTCACTGTTTTCTGAATCTCCTTAAATTTTGATTGGCTTTAGATTTGAAAGCAATTGGCAGACAGTCAAAATTTAAAATTGATGAAGTACAATCGGTCTGTTCATGGGACACTTGGAAAAGAAAATAATGATCTTTCAGACAAAAATGTTCTGAGGAAGCTAAGCCACCATGTCAACAGATAAGAAAGCAAACAGTGGTACTGAAATGGCTGGAGCAAACAGTATTTAAAAGAAGGTTTTGTCCTGGAGGAGTTGTGGCAAATTTAGAGGGCTCTGTACTTGGTGATCTATAGGATGTCCTTTTATGCTTCCAGGACATGCTGGCAGTATAGCAAGGTCCAGGAGGTCATACCTAATTTGTATTAATCACATTAGTCCAGAGGGGTGACCTGAAAAACTGCAATTCATAACATGAAGGAATGACATGCCCTGTATTGATCCAAGAATTAAAAAAAAAGTCGGTCCTGTGTAACAGTCTAAAAAGATACGCCGAAACAAAAAAAGCCTACAAAACACTGTTGAGGTACCTTTGACCTGTGGACAAATTCAAGAAGGCATACAAAATACATGCAGGCTAACCTCTCCTTGGCAAGATGTGGGGCAATGCTGTATCACCTTGTGTCTATCATTTATTCTCTTCCCTGCACAAAAAGCAGCCAAAATAACAGGACAGCTGCTGGGTCCTGGCTCAGCAAAGTACCTGGGCTCCTAATGCCCCCATGGGTCCCGAGGGCAGCCTGTGAGATGTTAGGAGTCTGATGAGGCTCCTAACTTCTGCAGTTCTAGGGCTTGGATTTGAATATCGAATTTGATCTACTTTTGCATCTGTATGTCTGGGTGACATGTCATTGTTTGCTGACTCAAGATCAGAAAAAAGTATGAGAGACAGAAACACTAAGGGTTTGTAACAGTGTCACTCAAACTGTGACCTACCTGAGGATTTGGAAAACTACTCCTGCCTTCAACAATGAAGTCAACAAGATTTGGCAATCAGTGGGACCAGCCTGAAAGAGGGTTGATTTAGATTGGATGTAAGGAAGACATTTTTTACGATGAGGGTAGCGAGACACTGGAACAAGTTGCCCACAGAAGTTGTGGATGCTCCATCACTGGAGGTGTTCAAGGTCAGGTTGGACAGGGCTTTGAGAGACCTGATCTAGTGGAAGATGTCCCTGCCCATGGCAGGAGGGGGGCTAGACCTCTTTTGGAGGTCTCTTCCAACCCAAACCATTCTATGGTTTTGTGATTCTTTTCATGATGGAGAATTAACATTGTGGTACCTTATGAAGAAGGGTTTGGGACATATGGTTACATCTCTTCAGCAAATCTAGGCCTCTCTATTGGCACCTATCAGATAATATATAAGCGATTCCCAGGGTGAAAATGCCAGTAACAGCTTCCTTTTCCTTTCCTGCCAAGAAGTGCTGTTACAGGTAGAGAACTTACATTTATAAACCTACCCAAAAGAATCGTGTTCCTTTTGGTCAGCAAGCAACAGCTCGCAGGCGCACCAGCCGGTGTGCTGAGGCAAAGGCTGGCCTTTTTCTAAGCAGGAAAGTAGGAGCAGGGACGGGATTAAGTAAAGGATCTATTCTTATGGGTTTACCAGTTGTCCGCTGGAGTCACTTGAACAGGTTGGGGCAGTAAAGGGAGGGCAGCAGGCAGTGTGCGGAGCTGGGGAGGGGATGGAAAAACTGTAACTACTAGGCACCTTTTCATCTTTCTCACTCTGTTTTCTTTCCAGTGGTGCCCAGATAGGGGACAAATCTTCCCATAAACAGTAATCCTTTAGAAAGTGCTCAAGTACAGCTATTACTTAACTTCCTGATTAGTAGCAGTCACCACCTGCTACTTCTGCTCCTCATTGTCCAGCATAATGGAAGTGTTCATTTCCCTGGCTGTGAAAAGGTAATGGGAGGGGAGTCCCTCTTCTCTATTTTGGCAAAAAGAGCAACAGTCCCTCCTTTTCTCCTGTAACTAATCCCAGACCATATTTATCCAAGAAAATAAAATTCTACTTCTGCTGACAAATAGCTGGATAAGGCAGATTATGAATACTAAAAAAAAAAAAAAAAAACCCACAAAAGCAATCATTGTGATCTCTTTGAACTAAATTGAGGGTTCCTGCTGCAGGGCATTTTTATTGCCTGACCATGGCTTTGAGATCCCAGAAAGCACTAAGCGAAGGCAATATATTCAATATTTTTGACACCTCAAACATGCAAAGACTTTGCAAAGACTTCTGTTTTCTTCAAACCTTAGTAGCTGAAGCTGCCAAGAGAGCTGCGTATGTTGCCTTGAAAGATAGCTGTTAAAATAGTCTCCTTTGATCAAAATTCTTCCATGTTTATAGCTAGAACAAGATAAAGTATTACAGGATTTTCTTAGCACGGACTGAAAATCATAAAAAGAATGAAACTTGCAAAACCTGAAAAGTGCATTTGTCATGAGCGGGCATAACTTTTGAAATGTCAGTTAAAAGGAGACAACCCATGAATAGACTATGAGGATTTTCAGACTTTCTATTTCCCTAAAGTCCTCTTTTGTTTTACACTGGGAGTGGTGGTGTCTCTTCCTAGGGAAGCACAGGCAGGCAGTAGATTAGTCCTTATTTAGATGGTAAGTTCCAGCCTATTCGAATTGTATTAAGCATTCTCCTTACTTCTGTGGGATTTGTCATAAATCTTGAGTAAATATACTTAGCGCAATCTCAAAGACTGAAGTTTTGATTTCTCAGAGGGCTCAAATCTTTAAGCCTTAAAACTTCTCTTGTTTAAGAGAGATAAAGCAAAAGAATCTACTTGTCAAAACAAACACAGGGGGAAAAAACCCTCAGTACAACCGTAGACATTATCTCAATGGGAAGTGGCACTCATTCGGGGCTTTTCGGCAGCATTCTTTGCCCAGGAGTGAAATCTATTATAGGAATTAGTACTGCCCCTTAAAATGGTAGCATCACTAAGAAGCAAATGAATCCTACTCTC
>NW_009193311.1:234589-240343 GCF_000690835.1 Fulmarus glacialis
TTCTTCTAAACAGTATTCAAAGGTTTCTTCAAAGGTCTTCATCCTATCTTTGTTGCCATGGTCTCTCACAGAGTTGAAACAACATTTTCAAAACTAATGCCTGCTCTAAATGCATTGTTGTTGGGATGCTGAGTCAGTTCTCTGCTGACTAGGGTGAAAGAAAAAGAATCTTTGAAAATCAGTTTTAACATTCAACTAACCTGAATGGGGAAAAGCAAGACGTCTATACACTGCTAGACAGAAGCAAAACTTTTCAGGGGTGAGATGCCTTGTATTTTGGGAAGAAAACGAAATTGTCTTGAGGTTTTTGTGTCAACTATGCTCTATGCTCAACTTTACTCTTTCTTTTTATTCATACCAGACCTGAGAAAGACAATCGCTTCTCAGAAGGAAAAAAAGCCCACAGAAGAATTCTGTTGATTAACACACACCTCCCCCCCCCCCAACTAAATCCTTGCTGGGGGGGTGACAGAGGATGCTTGGTATGCATTAGCAGTGACAGGCAGGGCTAGCTTTGGCACGGTTGAAATGAGTAGGGGGAAATGATGAAGAAGCACCATTATTGCTAAGGGAAGTAGCAAGATATTTTGCTTGCATTCAGCTTTTCTGTTTGCATCTCTTGTTTAACTACTTGCACGTTCTTTGAAACAAGGTCTATCACACACGTATTTGTACAGCACATAGGAAAACAAGCTTACTATCCTAATTTGAACTTTTAAGCTTTACTATATAAATAAGAACACCTATTTGCTATGTAAATTAGAGCACCGCACACTTCATACATGCATTTCAAGAAAAGACAAGATCTTTGTCACAGACTTGTTTACATCAACTTTAAATTGTTTTAGCTGCCTGGCTTCAATTTTTTATAGATCCTTTGAACATCTGTCCTTAGCCCGTGGTCTGGCATGGCATGCTAAATTCTGTATATTTGTTCATTATTCCTAGGGGAGGAATTTGCATGAAAATTCTGTTGGTCTAATTATATGCCTCAGCTAGAGAAACTCTATTCATCTGTCTGCAGCAAGTTTCACCTTTATGAAACAGATGATGACTTTGCCAGAGACTTTCTGGACATTGTAGCAACTGAAGGTTTTACAGCCTACATTTGTAATATGGGTCATAAACTAAATAGGAGGAAAAAACCTTAGATCATTACAGTGCTTTTTAAAACAACCTTTCATCTTCAGGTAAATGTTAACTTTCCCCGCAGTTTAATGGTGAAAGATGTTTGCAGCAGCTTTTTAAGGGTAAAATGCAGCCTCCCTCGTTACTTGTATCTCCCTGTGTCAGGGAATTCAGGTTGTGAATGAAGAAAAGCTCGACAAGTATCTGAGAAAACAGCGGAAGAGCACGTTGTGGGTCTTGATCTCCGAGGTAGATGGGGGACTGTATATTGGAAGCGTTTCAGGGTGACAGGATGCAGAAAGGAGAATAAATTGGGGCAAGAGTTCTTTCTGTAATTTAAAAGCTGCATGAATGTGAAAGTGCGTTCATTAAATGGGAACGGTAAGGAGCTTCCTAGTTTTTCATCCTATAGGATGAAAATGGATACACTGAAACAGAGCTGGTGATCATGGGGTTTGCTGTTTCCAAAGCTGTCCACATTTTAGGAGGTTTAAAGGTATTCCTAAAGAGACTGTACACAGACCGTACAATTTGTGTATACCTCTCCTGCTCCTTTTTTTCTCTGTTTCTCTGTGACCACCTTGCTTTTTTCCCCCATGGTTTTAACTCACATAACTCTCATCTTTTCACCTCTAAATCCTTTCCCTCCTGGTCTTTGGAATTTCCCCTTCTCCTTTTTGTTTCTGTGCTGTTTGTCTTCCCTTGCTCATAATTCGCTAATTTTCACCAAACTTCACTTTTCCATGTTCTCCTAAATTCCACCCTCCCAAAACTTTCTTCTTCCCCTTTTTTAGTCTGTTCTTGGCTTTACGATCTTTTTTAACACTGTTTATACACTGTTGCTGAGGCTTCCATGGCCTTTTCAAGGTTTCTTCTATTTATTTCCATTCTCCGATCAGCCGTATCAACCTATCAATCCTATAGCCTAATCTACCATGCACCCTTCTTCCTAATCAATCTACCTCATCATCTGACATCCATTTTTCCAACTAATTTCTTTTTTGGATACCAGTGCTACACATCTGCATTGATCTTTTGACTTTCCACCACTCGGATCCTTCCAGGTTCATTTATTTTCTGTCCAATAAGTACCTCTTCCAATGAGTACATTCTCTGAGCTCCTCACTATGTATTTCATTATCCTCATCTTCTTCCTAAATAGGTTGCCCTTTTTTTTGCCCACTTGACCAAAATCTCCCTCCCTTCCGTACCCATCACAATGGCATCAGACATCCCGATGACAAGAATGAAATGGAGAACGTTCTCCCTGCTTGCCAGCCTGGGCTTCCCCTGCCGTCTTCCTTCCTCATAGCTTGTGGACTTTCTATGGAAATCGTATTTTCCCTAGGGAGCCGTCAGTGGGATTCACACAGCCGCCGGCAGAGGAGAGCAGCACCTCTCGTGCTGCCTGCCGGCTGCGCTGCAACCGCGGGCTTTCGCTCCCAACGGGTCGCACCAGAAGAGGGAAGAGCTCTCACCCTCATCCCCATCTGTACAACACGGCTGGCTCTGTCCTCTTCTCCTTCTCGGGCAGATTCGCCAACTGCCGTGGCACTACCTCCGGCAGAAAGCGAGGCCGCATTTGGCCCCAAATCAAAGACCTCACCGATGTGTCATACGAGTTAGCACGAGTGTCTGTCTCTGCTCGGGAAGGGCTAAGAGCTAGAATAGCAAGGGTATTTCAGGTCAGGCCTGAGGCGAATTAGCAGACAAGTTGTGAAGCTTACACAACATGTGGCCACATTATGTGTGGCTCCAGTCAGCGCTAATAGCCTGTCATTGAGCTCCATGTTTAAACAATTTGAGCAAACAGCAAACACAGGAGATGGGAGGAGGGAAAAAAAGGCCTTCGAGGAATAAGAAAGATCAGGCTACTTAGTACACTTGGCAAGCAAATATTGCAGCGGTGAGGACAGCAGAGTACCTACAAGGTAGTTAGAGACGTGACCCAGTTCCAACTATGCAAAAGTAACATAATATAAAACCAAAAATATATAAGTTGTCCAATTTTAAAATTCACTCAGCCAGCAATTTTTAGAGCTACATAGGAAACCGATTGTTGGTTTAGGCTGTGTCTGATCATGTGAATTATCCGAGAGAAAAAAAAAAAAAGGTTTTGGTATAGCAGCAAGGAAACCAAAAAAGGGGGGAAAAGGAGGAAAAAGAAAAACAAGTTTTAGTAACAACAAAGAGTAAAATTCAACCACATCCATATAAATAACATTGATACTAGTGTTGGGAAGTAAATATAAAAACATTTTAAAATAAGAAGAACTTAGAAACCATACTGCATTGTTTAGTATGAAAATAATAGCCTTTCGAGCCAGTACTATTAGAGAACGTATTTAATCCAGTGCAGAATTGGCTATGAAACCGTCCACTCTACCATGGGAATGCTTAGCTCAGTATCTGGTAGGTTGCCAGCCATTTAAAATGTTTTTGTGTTGGTTTAATGATTGTTCCCATGAGCACCGATGGTAAGGGTTGACATTAATTAAAATACTAAGTCATCAGAGCTTGCATTGTGGGGAGAGGGAGAATGGGCTGGATCCAATTGTCTTCACGGTTTCTTTGGCCTTCCACATTTTTCTCTTAGATGCATCATACATGCCAAGTATCCTCTTAGCTGAGGTATAACAATGTAAACAGACTGTCTCTGCAAATATAAAGTAATCTTTTTAAGTTTTCCACACACTTTCATTTAACTGACTAGAGGACACTCATTAAAATCAGCTAATCATGTAATGTGGCTGTGTTCTGAATGCTAAACAAAATGCCTAAATGAAAGAGGATTTTAAAACACTGTCTGCCTCTCTTAATTTATTTCTACTGTATACTCAATGGCACACAATACAGTAGGAATTCTGGGCCCTATCCTCATTAACCTCAAAACTCATTATCTCATATAAAAACAGGCCCTTTCTGTAGAGTGTGTTGGAAAAGGTATGAAAAAGCATGTTAAAGATGTGTCTGGGCACACACTCTTGAAACACGCTGAAGGATTTTGCTTAGAACTGTGAAATTAATACAGAATAGCACAAAATCCTGAGTAAGACCAGCTGCTAAAATAATCTTTGCATAATCTGGATAGAATAGCTATCTTTACACATTTCTCTCTTATTTTGTTAAATAACTACTCAAGATCCAGATCTTCAAAGGCACGCAAATAGGAATAAGTCACTTAACAGGGCCACGAAAATGATCAGGGGGATGGAACACCTCTCCTATGAAGACAGGCTGAGAGAGTTGGGGTTATGCAGCCTGGAGAAGAGAAGGCTCCAGGGAGACCTTATTGCAGCTTACAAGAAAGATGGGGACAAACTTCTTAGCAGGGCCTGTTGCGACAGGACAAGGGGGAATGGTTTTAAACTAAAAGAGGGTAGATTTAGACTAGATATAAGGCAGAAATTTTTTACAATGAGGGTGGTGAAACACTGGAAGAGGTTGCCCAGAGAGGTGGTAGATGCCCCATCCCTGGAAACATCCAAGGTCAGGCTGGACGGGGCTCTGAGCAACCTGATCTAGTTGAGGATGTCCCTGCCCACAGCAGGGGGGTTGGACTAGATGACCTTTAAAGGTCCCTTCCAATCCAAACTATTCTATGATTCTAATACCTGCAGCCCTCAAAAGGTCATGTAGAGAACGAGTAAAGAGACCGTGCTTTTCTATTCCTCCCACCTATTCAGCAAGCCTGAGTTCCCACCCTACTGCCAGGGGCTTAATACTGCGGAGAGTGAGAGTGCAAGAAGAAAAGTTTATGCTGTATATAAGGTGATCAATAGCCTAAGAATGAAGACCTCTGGGTTGAACAACATAGAGCAACGTGAAGAAGCAAGCCGAGCCTACCTAAATGCAAGGGGACATTTTCGCAGTAAGCAATATACAACATAAAACAGACTGCTGGTCCCATCCCAAAGGTAGAAGAACCCTTTCCATTTCAAAACATGTTTGCTCCTTTGGATCAGAAGTCAGGCGATACTGTGACTTTGGGTCACCTCCCCACGTCAGGGGAAAACCAAAACCGAAACGAGGTGCCTGAAGCCAGCCACTTTCCGAGCCCATTCGCTAGCACATGGCACAGGGCCCATGCCGCTTCCCTGTGACACCGGGGGGCTGTGTAACAGAAGTCCTCATCTCTGAATATCTGCAGTGCAACCAGCAAGGTGCTTTGCAAGTACAGACATCACTCAGCAGAGGCCCCTTTACCTTGATTGCAGATGTAGACCCAGGCCTTCTCTGTGCCATCCCGACATCAAGCAGGGGTTTAGATCACCACAGGCAGAAGATTCCTGTGACAGCAAATCCTGGAAGATGGGAACACTCTTTGGCTTTTTGGTGTGAATATTCTCTGAATAATCTTTTCATACAAAAAACTACCACGTCTTTGAGTCCTTCAGGAGCTCGTCCATGTCAAGTGGAATAGCGAGATCAGCCAAGGGAGGTCCTTGCCCACTTCATGAGGGCAGGAGGCCTGATGTCCTCCTGGGGCTTGTCTTCAGCGGAGCCATCTATAAACACAAGGTTAAAAGGCTTTGGGTTTTTTTAAATTAATTTTTTTATTTTAAAGTGTTGCTTTTTCTTTTTTGTTTGGTGGGTTGTTTTGGGGTTTTTTGGGGGGGGAGGGTG
>NW_009193312.1:0-10877 GCF_000690835.1 Fulmarus glacialis
TGCCTGGGCTAGAGGCCCTCCTCGGGGAGGAGCCCCCAGGCCCTCGCCCTGCAGCGGTGTGGGGTCGGGGAAGCGGGAGTAAAGTGAACAGTTGCTGTATCGGGTGCTGTGGGTTCATGTACCTCCCCTTTACGGCCCTTACTTTGGAAAAAACAACAAACAAACAACCCTGATCTGAATGTTTTGGGTGCTTTTTTGTGTTTGTGCACGGCTACCGAGTCACCAGGAACGTCTTAACAGACACCCTTGAATTAGTTAAAGTTCAAAATGCATTGCTCTTCGGCTACCGTCTGCGGGAAGGTGCGCGCCCGGGCTTGCTGCCAGTCTGGGACAGGACAGTCGTGACAGATCCTACAAGGACTGGCAGGGGGGTGAGTCACGGGACTGTAAACCCTCCGGGAGCCAGAGCCACTGCTTTCTTTTGTGTTTTGCAGGGTGTTTCACACCATGGGAGCTCATATTCATGACCGGCACATTTGAAATGTCTCTATGAATGGTAAAGTAGGTGGGGAACTGGGACCAGTATTCATCTGAACAGTAAATTACAAAGCTTGTTTCTGCTTTGGACAGTCGTGGAGCTTGCGAATGAATGTGAAGTTTTTCATTTCCTAATGAACTTCGGTTTTATTGACATTTCAAACCTGTTAAGGTAATTTTTAGGTCTTTCCCCAAAGTAGTTTTAAAAGCAAAGTCCTTGGAACTCTTTGCCATTTGTCTAAATTCTGAATGCATGTCTGAAGCTTTTAATCATGTTTATTGTTTTCAACCACTCAAACGGAATAAAAATTACTTATCGTTGATGAAGCTTATCTTGCAAGCTGTTTCACAGTATGTTTCCGTTGCAAGACACAGCACTGTGTTAAACTGCTGATGATTGTATTGTTTATTGTTCTTTCATTCTCCACCCTCACCCCCCCATAACGCCAGTATCAATCTGTTCCTTACTACTATACTCAAAAATAATGGAAGAGCAAGTTTTCACTAGTTAGTTTGGTATTTTTACTCGTATTTTAGATTTATATCTTTCATATTTGCTCTTAAGCTATTTTTCATTGAGTGTGCTAAAGGCAGCTGATATATTAAAAAAGGAATTAAGGCACAAAGCTAAAAGGCACTTTCAAACTCTTGAAATGAAACTGTAGATGGAATCAGTGCTGGATTCATAGTCATTGTTTATTTCTTTAGCCACATACATAACAGCTTCCTGAAACATAAGATTCCTTGCCCCTTTGTCATTACCACTTTGTGTCATTACACTTTTAAAATGTACTATTCACATTGGTCCAGAAGTTCAGATTTGTTGTTTGGAGTGTTTTGATACAGATTCTGATCTTGGACTATACCTCATAGGTGATTTTGCTGCTTTTTAACAGTATCTTAGCACAGTGATGGAGGACACCATCATGTTTTCGTGTAGGATTACCTTTGGGACTTAAGTGACTGCACACATCAGTGGTTTCATCTTAGGAGGATTGAAATTGATTTTCTTCTTTTTCTTTTTTTTTAGCTCAGCTAGTAAAAGACCCCATGTATGTCCTTTGACCCGTGGCCTCACATGATGAAGTGACACCAGTAGTGGAGGATGTAGACTTGAAGTAGCTGCTACTAGGGCTTCAGAAGTAGAGGTACCAGGATGAACACATTGTCCTGGTGGTCAGCCTGCTTGGTTCTTTGGGCGAGGCACAGTTTTTTAAATATACGTTGGAAGACCCCTGCATATATGTATCAAAATAATTTTAAAGATGAACCTTGTGATTCTTTTTTAATACTTTTGAGAGGCTCTTGCTCAAGCAAAATGCAGGAAAATTGACCTTTCCTTCTCATCCATAACAGGCACGTTTTCTTTTAAATATTTTAGATGTCAAATTTGGCAAGGTAGTTGTGTTGAATTTAGCAACAGCCAAGCTACCCAGTTAAATATTGGTTAGGTGGGAGAACCATTATTTTTACAATTGTGTTTACATTTTAAAGTGATAGCAAATACTAGTAAAGAGGACCAAGATTTTCTAGACTTTATAGTTCAAATTAACTTCCCCAGTCAATATTTAGTCAAGGTCTTGATGGTTAAAGTTAACTGTCCAAGTCAATGTTTAGTCAAGGTAATGACTTGGTTTTTATAAACACTACCCAAGCATTCTTGCAAAATTAATCAGAGTTGCTGGATCACAGTACGTTTGCTCAGCCAATTACTTAGGAATAAAAGTACGTTATTACTTGGTCTCTCATAAGTCCTATACTAGTTGGTATTAATTCAGTGGTGCTTGCCTTCAGCCCTTCTGTGGCTTCATTCTTACAGTACTAGTTCTATCTTTAAAGCATTTATCTGCCCAATGGATTTGTGAGATAAAATGTCATGTACTGTCCTGTTTTTATGGTAGGAAGATGAGGTGCGGAGATGCCAGGTGCTAGTTCCCAAAAGGAAGTGTAAAGCCTTGGAACGTGTAGTGCAGCAGCGGCGATGTTTACATATGTAGTTCCAAGAAAGTCTTTCAGGAGCCTGAGCTGGGCGCCCAGCTCCTCATACAGTGTGCAGGAAGAGGTGGGCACTTCTGATAAAGCAATTGTTGGATAAAATATGAAAACAGTCTTGGTGTCTGGGAAAAAATGATGAAATTGAGTATGTTGACATTGGTACTTAGAGTGCAAGATTGAAGCATATTGTGGTCTGGGAAAGAATTGGAAATCTTTACTGCAGTTCTTCCTTTCTTGGGGTTGAACCAGGATCTTCATTCTTCCAGGTTGTCACTTAAGTCTCTTAAACTGACACTAAAATCACGGTCCGAACTTTAATTGTGCTAGTGGTTTTTTCTTTTTTTTTTTTGTTGTTTTTTAATTGTACCACTTGCAAATGCATTCCATGCAATTACATGGGTATTAGAGTAGATATTCATTAGGATTTTACTAATCTCAACCTCAAGTGCTGTTCCGCAAATTTGCCAGCCTTTGTAAAGGAGTGCTTGACTTCATCAGCTGCACTGTTTTATTATGAGTATTTTGATACAGTAGAATGAAAAGCATATATTCTAAACCAAGTAATTAGATTTAAACATTTTCATTTTCGTACTTTGACTTGTCGCATAGAGAACCTGCAACTCTTGTATTTTGCCCTTAACACTAGGTTTTGCTCAGTCTAGCTACAGCAAAATTACATTTCATGGTGGTGGTTTAAGAATTTCATCCATGAATCGATCTTCCATTTCTCTTTAAAGGCAGCAGAGTTGTCACAACTTAGAAATAAGTGAGTAAACCCAAAACTGTGAGTTACAGGAAAGCTACCATGTTACTGTATGCAATCTTGTATGTGTATCTTATCTTACACAGCCGTCAAACGCATTTTCAAGTGTTACAGGTATAAGCAGTGTTCATTGGTTTTAACTGTGCAGTATGAAACTTCCCATTCTTCTCTTTGGAAAGAGCTTTCAATTGTTTAAGCAACAAATGTTGCAGAACTTGTGTAAAAACAGTTGTAGTGAAAAGTCCTTATCTGTCTTTATTAAGTCACACACACAAATCCTCTGTCAGAATCTGCTAGCGTGAGCCTTGCTGGTTACAGTGGGGTCTGCGCAACCTCTTTGCAGTGGTGGATTTGTTTCAAGATATATGCCATTTTGAAGAACCAGATCAGAGAGACACCTGTCAGCTTTTGTCTTTTAATCAGTATATTCCTTTTGAGGAACTAGAGTGAAGCTCATGCCCTGGGATAACTAGCTGTGTGTCTTCAGAATCTGCTAGCGTGAGCCTTGCTGGTTACAGTGGGGTCTGCGCAACCTCTTTGCAGTGGTGGATTTGTTTCAAGATATATGCCATTTTGAAGAACCAGATCAGAGAGACACCTGTCAGCTTTTGTCTTTTAATCAGTATATTCCTTTTGAGGAACTAGAGTGAAGCTCATGCCCTGGGATAACTAGCTGTGTGTCTGTGCAGGTGCAGAGGCTGTAGGCTGTCTTGTCCCCAGCTGTGGGGGAAGCAGCTATCCAAGACCTAGCTCTTTAGACTCAGCTGCATGTCCTAACCAGATCCATCCCCAGTGGAGCAAAAGGACTGCTGAAGGGCTACTCGTCATGTCTTGCTCTCACTCAGTCCTCTTCTAGTTGTCATGGTCTTATGGCCCTTGGAGGCGTGAAGATTTACTTTAGTTGCTTATAGAATCAGAAAGGATGATAACTGTGGGTAAGCTTTTAAAAATGCAATGTCCCTGAGTAGGAGAATCCTGCTGGCGAGCAGGCTCAGGGCAGAGTTTCCAGCCCGTAATCCTTTGCACTTTATATGGATAGTGCTTCTCCTGTCATTCCATTACTGTTGGTTTAATGAGGATGCATAAATTGTTACTTTTCTTAAGGATATATACAATGTAAAAAAATTGGGCAGTGTAAATACCTGAGTACACAAAAGCACTTGCTGTTTTTTTCTGTGTTTAATTTTGTGTATCTCTGTGTATGGATACATGAATGTATGTGTTATATATATGCAAAGATTTATGAGCTGCTTTTTTATTATATAAAGATTTCTCAGGTCTCCAGATATTGTCAAGTGGTTACACTGAGAGATTCCCCTCCCCGCCCCCCAAATAGTGATTACTCTTGTGGGTAGAAGAACAGCAGTTTCTTGAGAATCTTTGCAATTCCCCAAGCCTGAAGGCAAATGAATAGAAATTTAGTGGACCACCTAGTTCTTGACACAGAATTCTCCAAAGAGGAGTCTGACCTAATTTATATTGTATTGAATCAAATAATCCTATCATGCATGTGTGCTTGCCGTTTTGTTTTCTTTTAGCAGGCATACTGCTGTCTTGCAAAAACTTCAGATTTAGATGTTAGGCAATGTCCCTGTGGTTTCAGGAGATGCTTTTCTTCAGTGAATAGTTACCAGAAAATAACATTTAGAGGACACTTGTGGAAAGGCAGATAATCAAGACATAATACTAAGGCTGCTAGAATTATTCATACCTGAATGTAAGTATATCATTGTTTAGTACTGAGTCCTCTAATCAAGAGTCCTCTAATACGAAGTCCTCCCATTATTACTAAAGAAGGAGCTGGAATCTCCCCCAAATGCTTTTTGTAGCAAAAAGCAGTATAAGTATCTTTGTCATCAGTGTGATAGTGATACTGGCAGGTGTGCTTTGGTGTGGGTGATTGCTGCATTTTGTTTTTGCAGGATTGCTGATGATAAGTGGTACTGAACGTATTTGTTGGGGCCAGCGTGCTTTGAAGCTAACTGGGAGCTGATTAGCATCCAGGCACTGCAGTTGTGGCCTCTTAAAGCAGTTCCTGGTGTGCAAATCCCTTTTCTGGTGTTACTCTCTAGGTAGTAGGACCCATCAGTCTATCTGTGTTAGGTCCCAAGATACGTTCTGAAGCTTATCAATCAGTCTACTTATGTTCATGTTTTGGAAAAGAATTTTTTAAACCTGCACAGTTTTATTCTTGGAAATCTTAGGAAAGTTGTGGGTCTGCAGAAGTTCAAGATCATAGCAACAGTTACCTGAAAACAGTTCTTTGCTTTTAGAGTGGGTAGGTATCCCAGTTCAGGACTCTTATGCTTATTCTGTGTCATTCAAGGAGGTTTTGCTTAATTTCTTTTGACAAGAGTTGCTTTTTTGCTTAAAAGTGTATCACTTCTCTTTTAAAATGTAGTGTTTAAAACCTTTTGGCTTTCCAGTTAGAGATTGTTTTCACTTCCACTTTCATTTTAGGACAGCTGAGCATAAACACCCCTTTAGCACGAGTGAGTGATTAGCGAGTTAATAGGTTTGACAGTCACTGGGTGACTCTTCTTGTTTTAGGTCTCTGCAAAATAAGAAAGGTCTTACTTCTTTTCCAGCTGTGGAACAAATTGTATGAGGTTACACTTTTCTTGGACTGTGTGTGGTCAACACGAGAGAGAGAACAGAATAATGCGCTGTATAGTGTTCTTAGCCCATGTAAATGATATTTGAAACAAAAAGAGGTTCTTCGACAGATACTTTCCTAATTCCCACAGTGTCTCATTGCTACAGTTTTTCTCTTCTGGCTATCTTTAAGTTTCACAACATACTTAACTAGGAAGAAAATCCACAGTCTGAAGATGATCGATTATGAAACCTTAAAAAATTTTTTTTAAAAATGGAAAAAATATGCGTACTGAAAAATAATAGGTATTAAGAATATCAGTTGATACAACTTTTAAATAGTACTAAATGATTTGAAATGGAAGCTTTCCAGTAAGCGCAAGAAGTTTCAAAGTTGCAGTGCATTCTGCAGTGTTACTATATTCAAGTCATGGAAAACTTCCTTTTTTATTGTATCTGGTCATCTGGTTTCATACCTGCACTCATACCAATTGCACTAATGCACAGCATAAAGTAGCTTCTTAAACATACAGCTGTCTTAGTTGTACCTACCAAAAATAGTTTTATCGTCAATTGAAATGTTTAAATGAGATTATCACATTTGGAATTTGGAAATGCAAAGACTTTCAGTATGCCTATTTGAAAATTAAGAACTTTAATTACTGGGAATCCAAATGATGCCATACACATTTCTTATTTTTCTTTTACATAACTGTCTTCTAACCTACTGACAGATTGGTTACTTAAAGAGTAGCAGGCATCATATTGGTCATTTCTCAACCTAAAGGATTATAAATTTTTTTTCAGTACTTGAAGTAACTGAGGGAAAAAATCTGAGTGATCTCTGTACACCATACAAAAAAACCCATTTAATTTCTGTTCCTAATTACTTGAGATGCAGCTCTTAATGAACTATGCTAAAACGGCAAAGAAAAAGAGCACTTCAGCTTGCTTAACCTTCATTGGATTTATTCAGGTGTCTCAAGTAGTTCCTGAGATCAAGCCAGAATGAAGAGATCCAAGCCGGCAGGATTCAGTGCTCATGCAGAAGCAGACAGTTAGTAATTTGACAGCGTTTCCAGGACCTGTCAGTCTCTGCCTGGAGACTGGCCATAACAGTTCAATTGGCATGTGCTTTTTGCCAGATTAACATGTAGTAGGTCACTTGAATTCTCCCCTTATTGAGTTCATACCTTTCCTTTAATTCTCTCTCACAGTAATCTGTCAGTATTGATGAGAGGAAAGAAAAACTTTCTCTGTATTTAGAATGGTGGGTATTTTTAACAGGTAGTTAGTGTGAAGAATTTCAGTTTTATCCTCTCTCTGATTTCCTTGTATAACCTTTACCAATCAAATAATTTTTAACATACTGTATTTTGCTTGTTGCTATGGTGGTGTAGGAGACTCTGCTTCCTTGGTCTTTGCTAGCTCTTGAAGTTAACAGTGATGGGCTGCTAGCACACTGATAGCTTGGACTTCAGTGCATTGCTGCAATAAAGGATTCAGGGCTGGAATTTCCAACTAGCTGCATGATTGAGCCAAGCATAAAGGTAATTAGGAAAAAAACAAAATACTTTTAAACTTTAATGCAGTCCAGCTGATACTCATTTTGTATGCTATTTAGTTCATCAACAGTCAATGCAGTGAATATTTTATTAATATTTCAATTTTCCTTTTCATTCCTTTATGTAACAAAATACACAGTTAAGTTAGTTTTATTGTTACTGCCTTTTATGTCAGTTTTCTTTCAAGGTCTGAGGCGTATTAGCAAATTCAAAGCTTTTAATGGCAAGATTAAATGACCTGTTAGGTGTTCATGTCTTAACTGTAGCAGCTATACGTCTAATATCGAGGGTCTTCCCAGTAGTTGGGGTTTTCCCCCCCTTTTTTAACATAATGAAGGTTTTCCCATGCTAGGATTTTCTTCCCTAAATGTGCATACATTTTTAAATTTGGTCAGTGTGCCACAGTAACACAGGCAGTATCATCTGAAAATGTTAAGGCCCTTGTTTATTGTTTTAAAACACCTGGTAGTTGATTGCAATAAAGACTCCCCTTTTAAATATGCTGTAATTAATACAAAACGAATCAACAGGAAGTGCTACTTTACACAGCATGTTGGCAGTTTGCTCAAGTTTAAAAACAGTAAAAAAATGTCAGTGAGTTTAATAAAGATTATTTTATGAAATTTTTTTTTTGTGGCTGCTGAAGTAATCAAATCTCAGATTGTGGCTTCAGGTCAGTTTTCCACCTAGCATCCCTGTGTGACAGTTTTCATATATTCAGCCCCATTTTTCTTCCTTCTGAAAACAAGAGAAATAAAATGTTGGAGAAGTCCTAAAGAGGATAACAAATTGAATTGACCACTTACTGTTCCTGGCACTCAAATTTTATGATCCTTACCTCCCTAGTGATAGAGCAAGCTATTCAAAAGCACTGTGTGAGAGTTACAGCTGATGAAATTTGGTAAAGTTCTTTCAAATCAGAAGAACTACACTGATTTACATCAAATGAGGGCTTGTCCGCTGTTGCTATGTTACGTTTGTAGCAAACGCTAATTGATTTTGGTGCATACAGATCCTCAGAGAAAAGTGAGAATTGTTATCGAGTGAATCCCACTGTGCCAAGCTTCAGTTTCTGGATTTCAGTGCGGGATGATCCTGGAGAGGACATGAAATCCTCTTTATGCTGTGAAACGAAACTAGGAAAATAACTCTGCCACAGCCACAAAACTGGAATGAGGCTTCAGCACTCCCGATTTTGTGCTTGACAAAGAACAGAAAGTGATTTTCATAAAGGAGCTTTCTGTTTGCAGCTCCGTTTTTTGTGGCAGGACTGTTGATCCGACAAGCTACTTACATGTGGTTGTCCCTTTTGAATGTAGCATTTCTTGTGTTTCATTCTTGCATGATTTGTTCTGTTGGGCTCTTGGATAAGGTGAAGAGATGGCAGAGAGAGGACTCTCCGTGGCATGATTCTGTCACTCACTGCTCTTTGTAGAAGAAACCTAGTTCATTAGCTTAGAAAAGATGCCCAGTCCTGACAGTTAAAATTTAGGTGAGAAGAATCCTATTCTCAGTTATTGAACTCTAGTTGCCTTGCTTTTTTCCAGACAGCAGAAATCCACGGGAGCGTTTCATGTGAATCAAACTTCAAAAAATTGCTCAAGCCTGTGTAGAGAACTAACTCTGTTCTTTATTGCAAAGATCATCTTTAGTTCAAAGAACAGATTGCAAATGACCCGGAAACATCGCGGGTGGCTGATTCTGCTAATCAGTATTTTTAGATGGAACTTTTTGGTGGAGATGGGAAGTCGTACAGTACAGAGAAGGAAAAGAGTACAGGTAGATGCAATTTGTTTTGTGGATCCAACAGCACAGGAATAAATTGTCTTGATGAATACAGTGTTGATTTTCTTCTTTGTGGCTGGAAGTGTGTACATAATTTGCATGTAGACAATGAGTAAAGCAGCTATAATACAATTGCAATGTCTGTAATGGACTACCTCTGAGGTTTTTTTTTTCTTATTTTGGTGGACTATGCTGTACTATCTTTGGCTGTTTCACAGTGATGATTGATTGATTTATTTATTTATTAAAGAGAAGTACGCTTATGTTGAACGATAGCGAATGGATTTCATTTTCATATGTGAACATATATTTTCATGAGAGAGACTAACATTATATTTTGCCAAGACTGTCTAGGGTTTGATTTGTTAGAAGAAACAGGCATCAAGAAACCACCAGGAATTGTGCTGGTTTCTAAGAAATTAGGGTACGTACGGTTTCTTCTACAAAAAAACGTTCAGGAGATCAGTGTAGGGTTACTGTTGTGTATTCAAACAATACGGAAGAACCAAACAAACTGGAACCAAGATCTCTGAGGATTCCTTCCCATTTCAGACGTACATGTTGCAGGTGTTAGGTAAAAAGAGCAACTTAATCTTAAGTTATAATCAACAAGAATAGTAGTAGTTTGTAATAGCTCTCTAGTTCTCACATTAATAAAATGTGAGAAAGTTCAGCCGGAAGATTGTTATAAGGTTTTGGTCACTATCAGTGTACTTCTGTTGTACTGCATCCTTAACATTTTAGTACCACTGCATGAGATAAGATGCAGACGTGATGGCATAGTGTATATTCATCTTGTTAAGTCCTTATGAGAGTCCTAATTGTTCCAGCAATTACTTCCTGTAAGAAGTTGGCTACACTGGATGCATTAGGGAGAGCACAGTGCTAAATAGAATGAATTGTGTATTCAGATGTACTTTAGCTTGTACTTTAGTTGCAAAAAGTGGAGAAAATCTTGTCTGCCTGTCTCGAAAGTATGGGGGATGATGTCTGGAGGAACAGTTCCAGTTCTTGACAATTAATAATAGCACTTTCAAGAGAAGCTTTTAGCAGAAGAGAAGCACACAGGTTACAGAGCAGTACAGAGAACAATGTATTTTTTGTGCTGTTTCTAATAAGTTGAGATCAAACAAATAATTAATAGGAGGACAATTTATAAGAATGATACAAGTAAGAAGAGTAAAGTTCTTCTAAATATTAATCTATTGCCTATATTCTTTATTGTTGTACTAAAAGCTTGAGAAGTATACATGGGAGACTGAAATGCCTTGCAACTTGTAGTAGAGTTCACAGAGTGCTTTTTTAAAACAAATTTCCTTCAAATGAAAAATGCTAGTGTAATGGTCTGGTGAGATGCTAGTAATAACTTGTAATGATTCTTAATGCATCTCTGTGCCGTGATGTGAGAGGGAAACTTCTTAATCATGGTGCAGCAACTTAGTGTGTCTGCAGTGCTCTAAAAAGAGCTTGGAGCTTTAGGTTAGGGTCACTCATTCTGAAGAGCAAATACTGTGTCGATGACTACTACAGCGAGGAGAAGGTCTAACTTACCTGTGGAGTATTGAACTAGGCACAGGAGAACTGAATGCTTGTGAGTGTAGGAGTCTGGTTGTGGTATGCAGCTGTTTTGCCTGAATGAATCAAGGATGTTTGTTCTCGCCACTTCTTTAAAGATTATTTTAAAGCTTATGAAAAAG
>NW_009193313.1:0-225 GCF_000690835.1 Fulmarus glacialis
TAAGTCTAATCTGGTATCTGTACTCAGCAGTGCTGACATCTCTGTACCTCGGGAACCACCTCTAAGAAACTATTAATAATTACACTTTTTTCTCCTCGGAGAATGAATTTTGGGGGGAGACAGGGTGGGACACTTCCCCCCAGTTGTTCATCTTCCCTTCCATATCTCCAGAAACTCCTTTTTCTTCTATCCTCTTCATGAAGACGTCCACAATATTCCCTGAGC
>NW_009193314.1:0-8112 GCF_000690835.1 Fulmarus glacialis
TCATTTGAAAGCATGGACTATATATCAAGGAAAGTAAATTATGTGTAGAAAAAACTGCAAGAGATTGCATTGCCTCTGACCTTCCATAATTTCAGTTCTGCTTTTAACTTCTTACGGCAGTTTTGCACTTCAAGACTTGATTCTTTGAATGTTGCAGATTTAAACTATAACTCACTAACTCAGAGCTATGGTTTTTTTCTGTACTTCATATAATTAGAAAGACCATGATTACAACCATAGCACACAAAAAATCCTAAGTATCACTTTGTCAGATTAACCAGCTCATAACATTTCAAAAGCAAACAGAGAGTGCTCTCTCTTGGATAATCTATGTATGCCCTACGCAAAATTTTATACAGATTATATGCCACTTGAGAAATCCAAGCACCACTGAAAAAAGCAGCAAGGTGCTTTAAGGTCCTGCTGTCTGACAGACGCCAGAGATATCTGCCCTGCTCTTCTTGGAGCCCAGCAATGCTCCTCACCTTCTTCTTTCCTATGTAAGAGCTCACCTGGCACATTAAAAGGCTCCTGTACTTATGGTTCACATTATGCAGGTCATACTCTACTCAGTGTCTCCTCCTCATCATCAGTAGGTACTCAGCTGCTCCAACTACCTCAAGGAATGGAGACACCACAAAGCGATGGCAAGAAGAATTACCATCCTCAATTCCTACATCACAATAAAAATGTGTTGAAGAACCGGATAAAACACGACCCTCCATCTAAATGATCTTGTCCCACTGCTTTTCAGCCAATAACACTAATCCCACCCCAATGTAAGTCAGGCTCTCACTTTGAACAATGCTCTGAAGGATCTTATTTTACTCCATCAGAAGCCCAGGAAGCCTGGGGGGGCTCAGGCCCTAACCTGGAAACCATGGGGAAGTGATTACAGCTCAGTTATGTGCTTGGACATCTCACGCAGAGCAAGTCCCAGTATTTCCTAAATAAGAGGGAAAGATTTATTTAGTGTATGGAAAACGCCTTCTAGGACCAAACCTCTCCAGTCTTTAAAAATTATGTTATCCTGCTCACATATGAAATTTTAAGTGCTGTTTAGTTAATTATACATTTTTATTGCTTTATGTTCTTGTTTCTAAACTGTTATGGTTCACGTTTTCAAGGGTTTTGTCTGTTTTGAAAGACTAGAATTTCAGTTTTGTAGACAATTAAAAATACTATACATAACTTCTTATATAATTGTAGTGTATATGCATATCTTTGAAATGCTGTAAACAGGAATGAATCCAATTTTTAATTTAAATACATGCCAATTAGAGAAGAAGAAAAGGCAGCCTGTTAGAGAAACTCTAACTCACTGTTAGAGAAAAAAGTGAGTCAAATTACTGGAAGTGGATCTATTATTTTTAAAAAAATATTTAAACAAGACAAAAAGAATTCTGAGATTGCTTGAAGTAATCCTGTGCCAAGCTGAAGCAAAAGTCCCTTTATTATAGCTTACTGCAGAAATGCTAGCTCCCAGTAAACCAGTTTGTTTTGTGGAAACATGCTGGGAATAACCATACGAACGCTGGAATAAGCAGACATACAAATTGAGATATACATTAGGAATTAAGGACCTTTGACTTGAAAGAAACACCAAAATTGCAGGAAAACCCCAGCAGTTGGCAACACTGCTCAGTCAAGTTTCTGGCTACTGCCAGAGACAGGGGCGTGGGCAGCACTCACAGATACCACTGCTCCGCTGCCTGGAAGCAGGAAGCAAAGAAAAATTTTCACTGATGGGAAACTTAATCTTGACTGAACTAACAAGTCTGGATAGGATGTTTCAGCCTTTGCTTAGAGAACAGCAGAAAACAAGCATAACCCCCACCCTGCACTTCGGCATAAGGCTGAGATTTGGAAGAAAAACATGCTGTGACTGACCGGGACTGCTTCACCTCCCTTGGTTAATCTCTTCACTGTAGGTTCTTTGCTTGACACACGCTAGCTTTTTTTTTTTTAGACAATCCAAAAGCATATTTTGAAGGAGAGAGGTGCAAGTTAGATGTTCTTGTACATGAAGTTCATTGCCAATAATGTAACCAGTTCCCTCTGCCAGTAAGGCACCGAGTGATGTGTATTATTCCTCAAAATGGCCTGGAAAGTAACCGAGTCCCTCTTGAAGTAGGAACAGAAACAAATGCCCCGTTCTGCTGGGGGTCTGGGTAAGACCTGAACACCCCAGCAATTACCTGTCTCTGACAGTCCAGCAGCATAGATAAGGTCCTACTACAAGGAAAAGATCCCAGCCTGCTCATGTATCAGAAGTTAGGAGCCAATCTTACTGCTATTTTAGGTTTCAATGTGCTGCTGTTGACCCTATGGCTGATAGAGCTGTAACAGCAGTCTTCAAATTCAGCCTGCCTGAACTTCTTACAGTTGCAGGTTATTCTGTAAGAAGTGTAAATGCTTGCCTGTGCAAGCTGTAATCACACACCTCTGCAAGATAATACAGATGTATGCTCAGCGAGGATCAGAAACGATTTCTCAAGATTATAGCACTGTAAATCCAGTTTAATAAACTTTAGAACTGGGAACTGCATTTGATCGTACACATAACTTTTTGCTGTTCTTTCAAACAATGGTATTTTCCCTGGGCAACAAGGAAGTCATATGGGACAATGGCTTTTACACTTCAATAGTCTTCTTCTGTATTTACTAGAAAAGCTCAGGCTAATCATGTATGCAAGTCTGACACACCCAAACAAAATACTGTTTTTTCTGTTGAAATAAAGTGACTGTGCGAGTGAAACAAAATACCCTTTATCGGAATCGGAGCCTCTAAGGAAATCATGGAAGGAAAGAAAAATCCCAAGGACTTGAGTGAGACTACCAAAAATCTAGGGCAACATTTACACATTACACAAACCCATTCAATCTCAGGGCTGGATTCTGTCTAAAGCTGTTGCTTCCATTGCTCGAGGTCTCTACGGATGATGCATTTGTTTTGCTGCTGCTGTTTCCGAGATTGACTTCACACTGAGATTCTGCTGAATAAAGCGGTATGATTTATTTCTGCAGAGACATAAATATTGAAAATACTACCTACTGAAAATTAATATAGTCTCGGAGAAGCAGAAAGTTACTCTCCTAGCTGCATCTCTGCCTAGCATGTGCATGCCATCAGTTAAATTATGGTAACTAAAGATCTTTATCATGTACCACATGAAGTATTAATACTGACTCTATAGTACCAAATTAGAAACAATGTATTTGAAATTAACTCAAGTTTCATGAAAGCTTCTGCCAGACCTAGAAACTGAAGACACTGGAAAGTAAATATATCACGAACAATTTGGCAATACAAGCTTCTTCACAGTGACATTTAGTATAGAGCCTGAGAGATCAAAACCCTCCTAAAAATCTCCACTGTCAGGGAGTCTGCAAATACCATCAGGCAGGTGCCGGCTGCTGAGACCACTGCCTATCCCAGCAACGAACACCATCCCGCAATTTCTTGAATTCACTTCTCATAGACTGTAGCTCTTAGACTGTAAACTCCTCTGAGTGTCTCAGATCTGTGTTGTACACTACTGACCTTCACCTGTGAGTGCTAATGGATAACAAAAGGCAGAAAATATTAGATAACCTCTTTTGCTCCGTGCCCCAGTAGGTTACCCCTACACTAATACAGGGAGTACAAGGCAGACTAGCGAGCAATTGATTATTCTCTACCTAGTCTACTTAAAACGTCATTTTCCTCTGGAACTAAATTACTATAATATGAGGAATTGCAAAGGTTACCTAATGTAAAATCAACAAAGCTGGACTGACCTGAGTGCCTATTCAGTAATTTAAACCAGCTAAAGATGTAGCTACTCCCTTTCAGATTCAAAGCACTTTGAAATCTGACAAATTTTAAGCAGAGGGATCTGCATTTTCCCAAATATACTGTCCAGGCACACTGAAGATTCCTGCTTTTCTCAACCGGAAAGATCTAGTTGACCTTGCTAACTGCAGGAATTTCTTGGAGAACTCAACCATCCTATGTAAAGCATCACTTTCAGTCTAAAGAAACGAATGAGCCTTTTAAAATCCCACTTCCCACTGGCAGTTGCAGTTTATGCAACAACCACAAAACTATAGCTGTATAACAATTGTCTAAGCGGGCCATTTGGTAATCTTCTTAATTCACTGTAATATCAAAGATTTACAGTTTATTTCTTTGCATATAATTTCAAGTGACTTTTTTTTTCTTTTTTTTAAAAACAGAAAACTGAGTGAAAATTGAATTAATATATATATGAGGTAGTATATACCTGGTTGTCGTGGTTTAACCCCAGCCGGCCGCTGAGCACCACACAGCCGCTCGCTCACTCCCCCCGGGTGGGATGGGGGAGAGAATCAGAAGAGTAAAAGTGAGAAACACTCGGGGGTTGAGATAAAGACAGTTTAATAGGGAAAGCAAAAGCCGCGCACACAAGCAAAGCAAAACAAGGAATTCATTCACTACTTCCCATCGGCAGGCAGGTGTTCAGCCATCGCCAGGAAAGCAGGGCTCCATCACGCGTAACGGTTACTTGGGAAGACAAACGCCATCACTCCGAACGTCCCCCCCTCCTTCTTCTTCGCCCAGCCTTATATGCTGAGCATGACGTCATATGGTATGGAATAGCCCATTGGCCAGCCGGGCCAGCCGTCCCGGCCACACTCCCTCCCAGCCCCCCGCGCACCTGGCAGGGCACGGGAAGATGAAAAGTCCTTGACTAACGTAAACATTACTTAGCAACAACTAAAACATCAGTGTGTTATCAACATTCTCCTCATACTAAATCCAAAACACAGCACTATACCAGTTAATAGGAAGAAAATCAACTCCATCCCAGACAAAACCAGGACACTGGTACAATAAAAAAGATTAGTTTGAAGATAATATGGGTTTAGTTCTTAAATTTGTGAACCATAATATAATGAATGCATCTCATTTAACTTTTAAAGCAACCTGAATCACATGCTTTTTAAAAATACCCACTGCCACTGTGATGACAAGAAGTTTGCAAGGAGGAAATCTATGTTGCTTAGAAAAGGTCCAAGTCTGAAAGCACGGACTACACTGACCGGCTCTATCCTTCAGTCATTTCACCTCGTCACAGCTAGAACAAAAATCCCATCGCCTTGTTCTAGTTATGTTTGGCATTGAAAGCACTAAAGAATGGAGCCTTGGGACACAACTGAAATTTCATCTACACAGTATATTTTATTATCGCTGTAGCAGGCATTTAAGAAAAATGAGGTCTTTATTCCATCATGTAATCTTAGATCTAACAACCTAAATCACATATACTATTGAGACATGGTTACTTGTGAAAATGCTGTTTCAGGAGTCACAGTCAAATCAAGAGGTAAGAAGACGTATGTACATATAGGTTTGGGGAGGGAAGACTTTTTTTTCCCCCCATATTATGATTCAACCCTTTTACCATGCTCCATGGAAAGCTATAGAAGAAATGGGCAATCTCATTTATGGTTCTGCCCAATAATGTACTTCTTTTTTCTTCATCTTCTATATCCCTGTAAAATTAATCAAATGCTAATGGCAAAAGCTTTTTTTCTCCCCAATAAATGAAGGAATTAAACGGTCTCAAAATCACCAGTGGTTTTCTAGAAGAATAGAAATAAATGAAACAATAGCAGAGTATGCACTACAAAAACTTCTGAAGAGCATTCCTGGAATTTGAATTACTCAAGCAAATCTAGTAAATCACTCTCAACAATCCATCTTCAAGTATTTTAGTAAGCTCTAAGGCCAAATTAGTAGTTACACATTTTCTGCAAGCCAGTCCCCACAGTGAAAAATGATTTACCATGATCTGGCACTTAGAAAATAAAGACGAAAACCCCAACTGCTAGATTAGGTTACTTGCCAAGAGAATCATATCAGGAATTCTCATGTACCCCTCCAATTGAGTTCACATATTTCCAGCATGAGTGACTGACTTACTGACTTGTCTTGCCTAAATATGAGCATCCTACATCCTCCTCCTCTTATGCCCTTGAACTTTCTGTTAACTCCGTTTGGTTTCGAGTTTGCTTCTCTGTTAAAGCCAGTGGAAAACAGCTAGCAACAGATTGCTTTATCTGATAGGGAAGACTATCTTATTTCTCTTTTCCTGTCCAAAAGCCACCTTACTTGCTGTTTCTAGAGTGGAAATTTGCCAGAGCTCTATCTGTGTTTTACTTTTTTCTTCAACCAGCGGAGGTGTCTCTGGATCATAAATTGCCTTTTCCTCCCTGCTTACTACATATTTCCTTGATTCACCCACTCTAGTATTTTCTTTCTTAAACAATCTTTGAGAGTTCGGTTCAAGCCCTTGAAACACTAAAACTTCCTCAAAATTATGTATTAAGACAACAGATTATGTTTTTCCTGTTTTATAAACTAACACTGCAATGCATACACAGGTTGTGCAGAAAAGGTAAAATCGCAGCACAATAGGGAATACATATGGAAGAAGCACTGCATGCAGCTTTGTACTGCATTTGTCAGGCACAAATATTTAATCATAGCACTGCATCTCCACTTCCTCTGGGAATTTTAGTTTTCTCTGATCCCTGGACAATGGAATACTTCTGTACTACTAAGTTTTGTGAGAAATTTCATATTTATACGTACGCATATGTGCTTGATTATAAATATTTCCTTTTTAAACACAGTCTGTTGACAAGATGTGTTAGTGTTTTCATCACTTGTTCGTATTTGTACCCCACCACAATCTATCATTTATGTGGTACACATTTGTCAGCAATTTGATATAAATTTTATAATTAGAGGTTTGGGATAACAGTTACTGGCTATTCTTGAAAAGTTTCTCTGTGAGAGCACAGCTGTAGATCGCAATTTTGGTATTACAGCTATGCATGTACAGACCAAATAAAATGATAAAAAATGTGAAAACATAACTGTAACTCATAAAAAGTAATGAGGTATTACAAATGCAAATACTGGAGGAATTTATAACTTTGCCTTCTACAGAATTCAGTATCAGGAATATCAATATCAGGGTCAAACCTCATGGAAACTTTTCTTAACATCTAGATTCACACATTTCTGACAAAATACATGCCATAAATTGTAGTGCAATTTTCAGTGAGTACAGGTTCCATTTCTACATTTGTAAACCAACTCTTGTTATCTTTTGCTTTTGTCTTCCAAGACTTTCCAACTACTAAGCTAAAATTGTGTTCAGATCTAAAAAATCTCTGCTTATGGCATTCTCCCCACCCACATGATGTTGAAGTTCAGTTCAACCATTTTTATTTTTAGTGAGGGTAGGAATCCATATACGTTTCATGTTGAGTGAGTGTGTGCATGCACACCAGTTTTGTCTTCTTCCCTTTCCCTTTCCTCTGCCGGGTCCATATTTTGGCCCTATCTCCGTAGGATTGATTCATCATTCACCGATTCACCCCCAAGCCTCAGGACGTTGCTTTTAACTGCTTACGGATTTTCTTCTCTTTTAAAATGAATCTGAAATATTTACTGAAGCAGACATACTCATGTCTACTACAAGGCCATTTAAAGCCATTTAAACCAATTTTGGTTGCCATAAGGAATAGGAGGAAAAAGCCACTGGTGTAACAGCTAAATAGTCGCATTGCTTCCACACCTAACTCAAGTGCCATGGATCTGCAGTGCAAAAGGAGCAGCGATCTCCTTTGCTGATCACATGCATGAACCCAGTGTCTGCCGCCTTCCCTCTCCTTTCTCCTCCCTCCAACCTCAATGTTTCATTTTTTGCACTTTGCATCTCAGGACCGACGAAGTGGACATACCCACTTGAAAAAACGTACCATTTAAAGCTGCTTGCCTGCAGCGCGCTTTGCACTCCCAGGGAAGTTTGTTCTGTTTTCTTCCCATGTGTGTGGTGTCCTACAGTGTGAATATAATCATCTTTGCATAGGAGAAAAAACTAGACATTTTCTGGCAAGAGTTGCAAATTGCCCTTCCTCCACCTCGCACTTAACTCAGTTTATACTATAAAATATCCTGTAAGGTTAGCATAGTACTTAAGCAGATATTTAACAGCGCTCAGGGCATGCACTCCATGTCCTCCCTACTCCACCGTGTGCTTATTTGTTCATTCACGGTTTTGTCTTCAGCAGGAC
>NW_009193314.1:8143-26933 GCF_000690835.1 Fulmarus glacialis
CTTGCAGTTAAGTGCACATTTCAATGCTTTGCTGAACTCAGTCCCACTGGATGTGGCGAGAGTCCCCATAAAATCATGAGCTAGGATCTGCAGCAAAGCAGGGCAGCGAGGCCTTTCGAACAACAACAAAAAATAATCAGAAACAAACCCCAGCTGAGTGAAATCACAATCTGAATTGCCTTTTTCTTTAGGATAGGTTTTGTTAAAAGTCTGTTTTAAATTTATTAGTGGCAGTAACAGCAATGGGTTCTGCTGCCACTACATCCTAAGGGGTGGTGCTTCCAAATGCTGCACATTTCCAACACAGCACGAGTGGGATAACGAGGGCCTGATCTGCGAGGGTCTGAGTGCCTACAGCTCCAGACAAGCTCACCGTGACCATGACTTTGCCATAAAATCCTGTGCACCTCAGTGTGGAGCCAAACAAAAATTAGGGAACCTCAATTACTGATCACTTTGTAAGTAGACTCTCAGTGCATTACTGACCACAGATGGATTCAGACACCTGCCGCTAGGCACTACCAGTTGTAAAAACCCCATTTCTAACTTTGGCATTAAAACGTGTAGTAGAGAAAAGGGATGCTTACAATGAATGCACTTTTTTCATTAACTATTGCAACTAGGCAGCACTCAGCAAACTGCAGGGCATTCCTTTGATGCAGCACTGGCTCTTATATAGGAATATATTATGTACAAACCGTGTTTTACCTTACAATAAGTGATACTTTGGACAGCACTAAAACAGTTAAACGTATGTAGCTGGCTCTTCCTCCAGTGCTCTCACTTGTGACTCAGGGCTTATCTTTTTAGCCAGACAGATCATTAATTTTCCTAGGTGTTTATTATCCACGTGAAATGTCCTATTCCTCTGGTATCAAGTGTTTTATATCTGTGGCTTCGCCTGTGTGAAATCAGTGAGATGACCAAAGACCTTGATATTATCCTGATGTTATTACTCAGTATGACATCTCTATGCCTTGGTCCCCTGAGCATAGTAAAAGTAGTTTTATAGTCAATTTTGTTGCCAAATAAATCAAGCCATAATCCCCTTGCCCCTCCAAAATCCATGATTTTTTTTCCTGAGGTAGTCTAGGCACCAAAAGACATACTATATGACTACCTACTAAACTTCAGACTTCCAAAGTACATGATGAATTGCTACAGTTTATTAGACAACTCAACTTGCTATATATGCCAAATCACATAAAATCTTGAGATCTTATTCTTAGACTGTCTGCAATTTGTGAGTGTGCTCTTTTCCTAAGACCATGCTTTTCATGTTAAAAGCTAAGTATGACAGTTTTATCTGTTAACTAATGTGTAAATTTTTGGAGAAGTGACAGGTGGCCATATGTCATATTAAGTTGGTAGTAAATATTTCTTTTTTCCTGGCGCACTCTGTAAGCTTTGTTAGATATGTACATCTTCAGAAGAGCAAGTATAACAGCACAGCAGTGTACACTTCATCTATACAGTATAGATTACTTTTTTCTTTTCCTTTTTAATACATACTTTTAAGTACTTCATACTCTTAAGTAATTCTTCCCCTGCAGTGGGGTGTCAGTCTCTGAGAGCTGCCACTTCAAATAGCTTAGCTCATGGTTACAGCTTAATTTCAGACTCTTCCGTCACGTTACTCCCAGCGTAACCAGAGTATAACACCTTCGTTAGCATCTTACTTTTGTCTTCCACCAATTGCAACAATGTCAAGGACAATTACGCCTTTCATGCCATCCAGCACGTTCATGCTTTGTTTCCTTCTTTTATTTGCATCAGCTATAAAATCCCTTTTCATTTGGAGGCACTGTTCAAAGAGAAGTAAATGAAAGTGTCTGGATCATTCTGGAACACAATTTGGAGCAAAACTTTGTTATTCTTCATCTCTTTTGTGATCCTTTTAAATTGAGCAACATTGCAAGGAGGCTTTCGGTCCGCCTCGAACATGAAGACTGAGAACTCTGTTTATGAAAGTGACTCATTCATTTGCTGGTTTCTGCTCCCAGAAGACAGCACTTGCTATGCATTTAGGAAACGAATGCTATTTAAACATGGTAAGATAACAATTTAAGCTCTACAGTCAGACACACATTTAATGCTTAGCATTTGTGAGGAATAACAATATTTTTGCTCCTCATGGAGCCTATATGTCTGTTCCATCTCCTCTGGGAACTGGTCTGTGTCCATCTCTCTAGCTTTCTGACAGGCTCACTCGACAGCAGCCTTACATTGCACAGTCCTGATCTTTCCTGTACTGTGGAATGTGCGAAGTCTGATCTGTTGCCTTCTTCCTGTACCCAAGACAGGATCTGCACTGATTCCAAAGAAAAATTCCATTTCCCTCTTGGATGGCGAGGAAGTAAACAGTACACTAAGATGTGTACGAACTACTGGCTGATAGTAGAGAGAAAGGATAAATAGTAAATAGGAAGGGCAAAGGAAGCAACCGGGGAGGTTTGACTGTGCTAGAAATGCTCTGATTTGCAAGGAAGCTGGTTTGAAGGCACAGAAAAGTGTCGGGCCCTCGGCCTCTACAGAGCCCAGAGGACTTAGCCTTGAAGTCTGAGGCTCTCCATGTACTGCTGCTGGTGAGGCACACATACACAGGAGCAAAGGATACCAGATAGTAAGCAGCCAGTCTGCGCACACGAGTGGTCATCCATCTTAATAAGATGAGGAAAAGGATGTAGAATGGGAAACTGGAGTTGCATGTTGCAGACAATTGCACCCTGCTGCAAGGAACAGTGCTCCAGCGAAAGGAAAGAGCCAGACTTGGGTGTGATTTTTCACTCAGCCATAGTCGCACCTCTACGGAAAACCATCATTGTAAATGCAACTGCTTAGTCATTCCATCCCTCAAAGAGCTTTTTTATTTCTATAAAAATACTTTAAAAAGCAAATGGCAAATAACTTAGCTGATACAAAAGTAGTGTTGCACTTGTCCTCAAATGCAACTTCTGAAAACAAGGAAACTAAAATGAAAGAAATATGCAAATTGAGCCTTATCTCTACACCCATATGCTTACAATGCATACACTCATTTGCCTTAGTATTATCTACAAATGTCCTCCAGTAAAGCTCTAAGCTGATGCCACACAATTAAACCCACATCTGCTAAATTTTATAAACTCTTTGTCCTTGATAACATCACCCTTTTAACACTATGCTTTTATTTAACCATTTTTAAGCTCATAAACAAACCCATCTGCCACTTAATTACCATCAGTCAGAAGATCCATGCTTGCTAAAAATTCCCTATTTGCCCTGTGAGGAACTCAAGACAGATGTAGAGACTTTCTCTAGCCATGCCTTTCGACCACACAGATAGGAGCCAGGCAGAACAGCACTTACTTTACCCTTCTCTTTGAGCACTCCAATATCCTCCTAATACAAAAGCTACACCTCCGTAAGGACACCATAGCTAATCCCAGGGTAATTCAACCCAACTAATACCATGATGGACGACCCAAAGATAACAAGTTCACACTGTCCAGTCAACAATATGCAAACCACAATTTTAATCTTCCACTGAGAACACTCGACAGAGTAGGAAAAAGCAAGGGCCTGAATTAAAAAGAATTGCAACATGGAAAAACGCGACACTGTGTGATAAACTGAGAATGAGAAGACAACTAAATTTGCTCACAAATCCGGTATTGACAGAATGGGCTTCTGCACATCACCGAAAAATCAACCATCTCTGAAGATGTATTAGAAAACAGTGAGTCTAACTGATTGTTTTTAATTCTTGCATCTTGTAGCAGAGAGATTAAAAGGATGAAATGATGATAAAAATTATTAATATCATAATATTAATGACATAACGATTAATGTCATAGCTACTTAAGTGCATAATAGAACAGCTTTCTTCAGAGAACTTGCTTTCTGTGAAGAGTGGTTTTGTGAAACCAATCTAAATATTTTTGTCCTTGATTTATTACATAGCTTTGCATGAATACTAACACATAGGTGTCTTCCAAAAGGATTCTGAAGCTTCTGAGTCAACTGCTATGAAACACATGCTTTCATGTAGCTTAGGCTTATCCTAATGAGCCAGTCCTTTCTATAATAAATTTCTTATCATTTGGGTTCCCCTCTTCTGTAACAGCAGATCATGATACTGGAAACTGCCTGTTTAGTTACCTTTTCTTACAAAATAAAGTATCAAAAACATCTTAGCCTCATTTTCTATGCTATATGAAAACATTCGCTCCAGAAAAGGAAGAAGAGAATATGACTTTGGACTGGGCATTCGCCAACAACATCCTCTAAGGGAACATTCACAGAGGGCACACGAAGTGAGGACATGAATGCAGTACAGAGAAACTTTTCTATTTAACCAGCTCTAAAAATGCCAAGCACATGGGTAAAAGAAAGGTCCTGAGAGGATGCAAAAGCTAAACAGCAGTCAAGTTTATTTTCCTTTTGCCATTTTCTCAGTATATATCTTTTTTTAAATAACCAAATACATTTCACAAACTTTATAAACTTCAGATATATGAAATTAAGCAAATGGTCTACAATTCAGCAAAGTAGGCACAACGCATTGCTGGCATATGTGTTGCCATAAACAGCAAAATGCAGTTATACAAAAAACCTCTAATCATTAATAACCTTGATAGCAGTCATTATCCAACTAAAAACACTCTATCTCCAGGGGAGGCTGTTCATTTGTCTGACCTGCAAATACAGCTCTCAGCTGTCCATTTTGATTTTAATTGCAAACAGTCAACAAGAAAAAGATAAGGTAACTCCCATGACTGAGGAAAACAAGCTGAGTAGGTTTTTTATAACTACGAACCTCAAGGGACAGTTACTCTAAGAAGTAGTTTTCACCTCTCCCAAAAAGTATGTGATTAATGGAGACACAATCATAAAAAAGAAAGATTCAAATGGAGTTAGCTGATCTGACCTCTATCATAAATAAAAGGCATACTATATAACCAGAACTCACAAACTTTATGAAGTACCTTGACCAAATACTTTCTTCCTCTAGGTAAAAGACTGCCATTTCTCCTGTAAATAATGAAGAAATAAAAGACACAATGTAACATGGACTAAATCTTTTCCCTCAAGAGAAAATCAACTTCGTATTAGAATGCCTCAATTCCTATAAATCCCCCCAATGACTTTATAATGTATGAAAGTACACATTATTAAATATAGTCTTTACGTATGCTTTTTAAAATTTTATAATGTGAAACTTAGCTAACGTCCCAGGCTAATACACTCTATAACTGACCTTCTTTGAGTAATTTTATGCCTTACTGAATATACATTTTTCATACATCACATGAAAAATCATCTGAAAGCCTAGAGTCATAATACAAGAATTTAAAAAGTTTAAGTAAATCTAAAGCAACATTATGCCACACACACTGACTTGCAAAAATTATCTCTCATGAGAGATCTACCGCAGAGCAAAAAACCATAACCCTTGAATCCCAGACGTGAGTAAACATTAGGACCATATAATGAGACAACTTACACATACCTACTTCTGTAAGAATCCCTGTAACAGTAAAAACAAGTGATCCTTGCAGGGAGTGGGATAGAGACCACACTGAAGAGCAAATAAAAGATACAGAATGGAAAACCATAGCAATGATAATATAAAGGCATGAATAAGAACAACTGTGCAAGGGAAAACTTCCCTTTAAATCTTCTCAGAGCTGTTAACACATGAAAGACAAGAGAAAATCCTTCTCCAATTTAACTGCACTGCAGTTAAACAGTAGAAGCAGGAACAAAATCTCCATTATACATTTAGTGTCAAGTAGCAAAGATAAATGGAGATAAATAGTGTCTCACTGCGTATACCTAATTGGAGTCTACAGTCTTCCCAAATAACTGGCACATTTGACTTCTCCCAGCAGGAGAATATGTGTCAGTAACGTAATATTTTAGCCTACTAAAAACTACAATGATCAAAAGAACATTGCAAAGACTTTAAAAGTGTAGCAAAGGATAAGCAAAAGTATTCAGAGGTTTGTAGACTGAGTCATATAACAAAAGATCAGGAGCTGGCTCCTAACAAGGCAAAAAAGGGAGATAAGTGGAAATCATATTGATGTGAACCAAATCCTGGAGGAGAAGGGTCAGATTAATGTGAATGCTTTTAGAAAAAGCAACTGACTGAAAAACAAGAGGTCGTGCGTTGAGGTTTTGAAATGAACTCACCTGCAAGCAATTACATATTTTTCTCAGAATGGATGGCTAAAAAAAGGACCCCAGTGGCAGAAGGAAGCCATGCCCAGCACTGCTGTGAACGGCTGCACACCTCTGTAGAGAACACAACCTGAAGGGACAGGCTGCAGCTCAGTGTTTTCTGGTTTGGAGGACAATAAAAGACACAGCTGCTCAATCTTCTCTACCCTAAGCTCCATCTCGCACCTCTGTACATGAAGAATGACCTTTTGATAGGAAGAGATACTGGCATGCGGCCAATACTGAGGGGAAAAATGTCGTACCGAGGAAAGACATACGTCCCGTAACAACACATATCTATGGCACGCAGTAAGCCCATAATATAGTTCTTTTATTGCAGCCTAAAAAAATGGTTCCGAATGTACGCAAAATATTCAAGTATGCCACTTTTCTACTCTCTCTGATATCTGTAGAAAGGGAAAAAATAAATCTGTGATTCCTTTTCCTTAAAACAGAATATGTATGAATTTTCTGAACTGTATCGACAGCTGCATGAAGCTCTTGCTCTTGCCTGGTAACCCAATATCTGGTTTATATTTGACTACCACATACAACACCAAGTAAGAAACATATTCAATACATTTCATAAAACAAGTATAAGTGAAAATGAACATCCTTATCTTTACAGAGATTATGATCTTCCCCCAGTGGCATTATTGAATTGCCCTATTTTATCTTATCATTTTCACTTTTCTAGGACTTGACAAAATGTTCCCAGAAATTTTTCCATTAACTTCCATGGAAATTGAGTTCAGACCTATATTGTCTTCATGTTTTGGGAAGTTTTGTGTTCTCTGAATCAAATTGTTCCTGAAATGAATAAAAGCCTATTTGGATACAGGGAAAAGTGTATTCTAAATGTAATAGGGTTTTTTCTTGTGAGTTTGTTTGTTTGGGGTTTTTTTGGCTTTTTTTTTTTTTTTTTAAAATCAAAAGAGTTGTCATCTTTTAAATATATTTCTAGTTCAGCACAACAAGAACATCATCTTTGCTCCTACCACGCATTAGTATCGGAACTAATTAGCACTATTGAAAATATCCAAATCTGATTATCAGGAAAGATAAGGCACGTTGCCTCCATTTTTCCTACTGTTTTCAGGGTAAGGCACTGTATGTGACAGAGCGTAAAAGACCGCCAAGTGCCTGTAAACAGGAACAGCCAATGCATCATGCCAAAGCAGACAGGCAGGGAATAAAGGATTGGAATAGACCTCCCAGGACTCCCTGTGCAGTCCCCTGCCACTACTCACCATTCATCGGTTAAACACTTCCTAAATTTATCAAGCTATGTATTAAAACACAAGAATGTTTTCTGTTCCTATGCTTTCCCCAGCCCCTCCTGAAAGGCTGTTTACAAAAGTTCATTTCTGTGATGACGTGCACATAACTTTGACAGTAAATGAACTATTTTCAATATTTTCAAATAATCTCTTTCACCTCTGGAAGTTCGCTTCCTGTCACACCACTACCACTGCTCCAGCCAGTTTCCTACTCCTTGAACAATACTTAAAAATTAGCTTTTATAGTTTTATTAATAATTCCTTATGTGAGAACATACTAAGTACTTTCTGAAGTCCAACTACAGTAGATCTACAGATAGACAGAAATGTCTATGAAATGTGTTGTGCCTTGGGCATTTCCAATTACATTTACCTCCACCCGCTTCTGACTTCTCCATTGCTCCCCTTGTTCTCTGGGGATGTACAGGGCCGAAGTTTGTTTCTCCTTCATTTGCTTTGGAGATCAACATTTTCCAACTTCCAAAAATACCACTTTTTTTTTTTTTTTTTTTAAAACTGATAAGTCTCCTTTTCAATTCCTTGAAGGCTTTCCTTACATTGAATACTTTTGAGGTGGTAGTCCACACAGATGCCTGGAAACTTTCCTTCCTGTTCTTAGACTGCAAGTTACAAACAGACTTTCATCTCTGTCCTAAAGAAATTCTTGTCCCCTCCACATATAAGTTGATTTGATCCCTTCAGCATAAGTCTGAATTAACTAACGTCCTCAATTGCTATGAAACCCACATAAAAGGAAGACACTTCTGTTTTTAGATGGAAGTAAAACAAAACAAAGGAAGAAAAAACAAAATCCAGGAATATTTTGTTCTTTACATTCAATCTTTCTGCTTTGCTTTCTCTAGTCTAACAGAAGCAGAGGAGTAGCAGATAGGAGCTGCTGGAGAATGGGATTTGGGAAGAGTATCTTTAGAGAGGCTTATTCTAAAGAATTTGCTATTTCCAATATTTCCTTTTAGTTCAGGCAAAGTGGCTAAGTATAACAGCATACTCTGTCAAGGAAATTGGCTCCAAATAATGCTCTCGACACAGAAATAAAGGAAGCATATCAATAATGATTCAAACAGAAAATACAAGCACAAAGTATAAACACAGAAAATATAAAGTTAAAGAGCAAATAATTTATATCAGGAACTTTACAAACCCTGATGACAGATTTTGTTCAGAACCAAATTCCTCAGAGACAGATGAGTGGACAGTGGAGAACTAAACCTTGGTAAAGTTTACTGACCAAAAAAAGGCACCCGGCTCTTAAGTACAGTGGAGAGTGGAGAGTGGACAGTGTTCAAACATGCTCATTACAAGGAATCCAAAACCCTACAAGGAAAGAGACGTGATGAACTAAAATAGGTGGAGATCAAAATGAAGCTCCATGAGAAAATAACATAGGTGGCTACATACACAGATGAGCAAGCACCAACAAACACCCTCAGTACCTGGCATTTGATGTGTGTCCATAGGTGCGAAGGATTCACGGCTTCGCTTACAGAAAGCCACTTTTCACAGAAACCGCTTTTGCAGCTTTTCACTATTTGCTGCCATGGGTCCATTCCAACCTTGGGAGTACAAATACTGTTCCACTCTGGTACGGCTAACACAAAATCAGGAAATAACAGATTTTCTGGATATACTCTTCAAAACACCAGATAAAAGCTTAAGAGTACACCACATACTAGATGTATAAATAATAGTTTAGGAACTGAAAAAAAAAAGAAAGTAAGAGAGAGGCACGTGAGGGGCCCCAGCAGCAAGTGCAGGAACTTCACAACTGCCATAGTGTACTTCCACCATGAAACAGGGGTTGCAAACAGCTGCAGTGTTACAAGACAGGATCCTTCCACTGAATGAAATTGTTAGCTGGATACATATTGCAGATAATAAGCAATATCATCTAAAAATGCCAGATAAGAGAGAGAAGAGCAGGATTGATTCGGGCATCTCACTTTAAAAGGTGTGAGACAAGTATGATCCACAGCACATGATGACACTTAAGCCGTAGGACAGGACACCACACTTACCGTTTTACCAGCAACAACGGTACCTTGAAGGACATCCCCTGGTCCACGTGACAGCTCACCACACCTCAGAAACTAACCAAACATTGCTAATTGTCAGGCCATTTGTTTGACATTTATAGTATATTTTGTGTTTGAGGTGCAAGATGTGGAAGAATTTGGGGGTATTAAATATAAATACATCTCCTTTTTCTTCTGGCTCTTTTTTTCAAAGTCAATGTGAGTGCATACAAGGATGACGCTAGCATCAACATCTGACTCTTCACTGGAGTCCATTTGTTTTATTTGAACAAATAAGTTGATTATTTAGAGTAGCCCATTTGGAGCCTTTGCTGGAATTGTGTGTGTCACGAATAAAGAAATCTGAGAGCACATGGAGGTTAAGGTCCATCACGTACTGCCGTCCCTGGAGGGTGAAGGGTGGCGCATACAAGCAGCTCGCTCAGAAACCTTGCCAGTGCCAACAGATAGTAAGAGTGCAGGACTATAGCCCCGCAAAACACAGCGCTGATGTTTCAGCAACATTTCTCAAGAAAAGTATGACAGAGCCTCTATAGTCAAGATGTTTTTAATAAACCCTAAAAATAGAAGCACAATTCATTATTTTCATAATAATCACTATGCATATTATCAATGCTAGTACGTTTCTCTCTGCTGGTTTTTTCCCTTGAAATTACTTCAATATATTTTTCCTGATTTCCAGTTGTTTCTCCCATTCATTGACTTTATACCTGTTGTTTCAAAGCCATTTATTTGGCATCTTTATTGGAAAATATCTGACGTGAAATGCAGGTGGAGTGTTTATGGATTTTCCTAATCATTAATGAAATACCAAGAGACAGAAATAAGAAATAAAACTTGGTGAATTCCCAATGCTTGTATGCGTATTTGCACAAAAAGTTTTGGTAACCTTAATCTCCAAAACTTCCGTATCCTAAATGTCAAATCTCAACTTCTTTTTATCATTTTAAATTAAAATACAATTACTGCAATTGTTAACCATGAACAAGTGTAACATGATGAGTTATATGTAAAAGGTTTACTGATTAGGATCTGAAATAATAAATTTACTTCATTAATTTGAAGTCTACTTTTATTCATTTTGAATGATGGTAAGTTAAAAATATTTTTCTCTGTTCTTTATGAGGAAAACAAAAAAAGGACAACATACTGTGCCAAATGCAGGTTCTCCTTCATTGAAAGTATTTCCCATTATAAACCTTCTAGAGTTTCATCTCCTTAGTTTCTCACTTCTAAAATGAAATAAAACACACTTTTAAAACTTAATTACTAGTACTATTGTAACATGTCCTTTGTGGTATTCCACAACACTTTTTATCATTCACCCATCTTCTATAAGCATGTGTGAAAGAAACTTTGAAACACTGAGACTGTTTAACAAGAAAAAAATAAGGTGTGTGTTCTTCAACTAATGACCGTACTATTTCTCTCCCAGTCCTAGCTTCCCCATAGTTACCCCTAACATAATAATATGTTCGGGTATGCAGGATATTTTAGTAAAATATTTGATCTAAAATTGTTCTCCTTCAAGGGCTGATTGCAAACATTTTTGTCTTTGCATGTCTGCAAGGCAGACCTGGATATCGGGATGGTAAGCAGAAAAGGAGCACAGTATATCAATTCTATAGCAGAGTTGTAAGTAAGTGCATTTAAGAGAAAAACAAGTCTTACAACTAAACTTAAAATTATACTACTGCTAAACGATCTTTTTATCTATCTGTGTACCGGACTATAGAAGCTACTAGGAGTATACAGGAGGTCCTGGTACCAGTTTCCTTTTATTTTAAAACATACTAGCAACTCCATTTAAGTATTTCCATCTCTCTGAGTATTTCATTGGCAGGAAAGGGGAAGATAGGAACTTTGCACCTCTGGTTCTGAAAACAACTCTAGATTTCTCCCACTTATCGCAGGGTCCCTCCACATCAGGGAAAGTACCCACCCGACCCTCACAGAGGTGCTTTTACAAAGTTGCAAATTCTAGGTGATCAAATGCAGAGGTGTGGCCTAACCCTTCCCTGTTGGGATGGCTTCAGGTAGCCAAAGCCTTGGAAGCAGATTCAAGCAACTGTCTTTAAAAAGAATCCAGAAGTAATCTCTTCTTTCTTTTGCCAATGTGAATAAGGTCTTTTTTACCTCCCGTGACTTTTCTTCCCATAAAAATTTTCTTTCGGCCTGTGTCTATACCTCCCTCAGAACACCTGACCTAAGAGAAATCTAAGCGAAATCCATACATGTTTTCTCCTGACTAGTTCAAGCACAGCGCAAACCTAGTGTAGCTAGATTACATTCAGATTTGCCGTAGCGTATGGCAGTGCACAGGGATATGCAGGCTTAAACATCAAGGATCCGGCTAGCTCTGAATTACGTCCCCGTTATCAGCAGAGGTAAACGATGATCATATTGGGAAGGCAAGGGCTGCGCTGTCTGGATTCCTGAATAACTACCTGCTCTCTATTCTATTGTGTATTCTGAGATTCAAATCCGTCTATGCTCCACTGTGGCAAATTTTCATCATCAAGACAGTTATTTCTTTACGTGCAATTCTATCACTCCTCATGCTAGCAACAGTCTATCATATTACAAAAAAGAAGAGTTGTTGGGAGGTCATCCAGTCCATCCCGCTGCTCTGAGAGGATCTAACTAAACCACATGCAGTTTGTGCGAGACAATGCAAAAGACAAATCAGAAATGAGTTATTCTCTTCAAAATAGTAACTGTCTTCATAGCAGCTTTAATGAATCTTAGCTGAAATATAGCTGGTATTTCTTCCCAATAATAGAAATCAGAGGTCTTTCCTCCCTCCAATTCTTCTCCTCCTCTTTCCAGCTGTTAAATGAAATCCTCTTCCCTGCCCCCTCCAGTTGCACATGTACAAAGATCTCATTGAAAGGAACAAAACCAAAATGCAATTGCTGGCTGTGTTTTCAAAAGCTCAGAGTCTAATTTTTATGGTCTCAAGATCTGTAACTTCAACCAGGTTTCTTAACCAGTTATACAAAGGGATGTTTAAAAAGTGCGCGTTCAGTGAAGGTTTTCAGAAAAGTTTCTGAAGGTTTCCTTGGAGAAACACACTGGATTGTCTAATTAGCGTACCACTCCCTAAGTCATGCTCATCTGAAAAGCCAATGACCTGTTCTCAGACCATCTTGGCTTTTGATTTAGTGCTCTTGATCCTAACTGAGAGCTCTGCAAACAATAGCAATAAGGTTATAAAAAGACATTCAATAGTTAAGCCATTTTAGACATCTGGAACAACAGCTGCCTATACACGTTTTCACAGCAGTTTGCATTTGGAAATTTCACTTATTTATCACTGTATGCAACACACAAGCTTATTCATGCAATTCTAATCACTTAAATATGACTCCAATTTCCTTCTATCATGCTAAAAACTGCCTTATTAGCTACAGACCACGCACGTTTTTAATATCCTTCTCCTTGCAACCAGGTGAACAAAGCTCCCGTTTTGTATTATGCATACAAATACCCACTCCAGGGGTTCTCCTCTGGAGCAGTTGTCCATGCACAATCAACCAGAAATGTAAGTTCAAATATGATTTAACTCTACAGATGCTTCTTTTCATCTCCTCCTTTGCTTTTGGTGGTCACATACCTCTTGTTTCCAATATAGTTTCCTTGTCACTGTACAACACACAGAGAGCTTTCACAAGCTAAAACTAAAGCTTGACTCTAACTTTGTTACAAAACAAGGCGTCAACACCATTGCAGGACTGTTCCATGTTTTTCATCTAGCATGAAGGCCATCTTTCTTCAAAACTGAGAACAAGTGACATCTGACAGGGCTAAAGCTGCCAAAATTTCTCTCTTTCTTTTGTGACAATGTGTAATGTTTAAAAGATGTATTAGTAAAAAAAGATACATAGAGAGGAGGCTGAAACAAAGGCTGACCACTCAATAAAGAAAGAAGCACAGCTAGCATCAGAGACACCATTAACAGCTCTGGCTGAGCACTTTCTGAACAACCTCACCACCAGAAATAACCTAAAAGAAGGCAAAATCACGAAAAAGTTATTCTCTCTGCTATTTTTCTACTTTTCAGGAATTCAATACCAATTTGATTGTAAGTATTATTACCTTCTTCTTAAAGAACCAGAAATTATCAGATGAGATAAAATCCACATATGCATGTACACCGCCACCCATCCACACAGCCCCTTCCAGTATTTCCCAGTTATTGAACAAAATGTAAACAGTTATGTTCTACTCTTGATAGTATGGATTGTGGAACCTATTCCTATTGTAGCTTTTCAGAGCTTTAAGGAATGACATTTTCTTTGAATAACATTTTAAAAAAATTGCTATTTATGTCAAATCTCAAGCTTACAAACTCCTACTATAAAATAGAGGGTATAAAAACAATGGCTCATGAAAAAAATATTTTATCAAGAGCTAGCTGGCCTGCTGATAAACTGTCTCGTATTACCCAAATACTGCAATCTCCCTGTGGGTCTCTCAGCCCTGCTGACACCGAGAACCCCTTCTGCTCTCAGCATCCCTCCTCGAGGCTCTGCACTTCCCACTTGTGACGGAGTCTGGGGGATGCACAAATGGAGAGCAATAATGTATGCTGACTACAGAGGAATGATAAGGAAAACAGCAGTGTTCCGAATTTCACTAGTAACCATAGGTCGTAATCACAGGTGACCGTATGTAAGAAATACATTCAATCTACCAAATATGAAAGGCTACGAAGCACAGGTTTTCATTGCTGTTTCCTGAGGCGTTGACAGGATGGCAGGAAAGGCAATGCCAGAGGACCCTAATGTAACTTGCCTTCTAGGAGATCAAACACAGGCTGTCTTTAGCCTGGTATTTCTCATCTATACTCTAGTCTTCAGTGCAGAGACACCTAAATATTGCAGTTATTTACATTCAGTTCAAATTTGACAATTTCTTCTATAACTCTGAAGGGTAATGAATTTAAAATGATAAAAATCTTGATTTTACATACTCTGAATTTGTCAGGGAACCACACAAATGTATCAGAATGCCTGGATTTTCCTCATGAACTGGGTATATGTAATACTACCTTGAGAGTACATTTGAATCTGGAATCTCCTGATTTTCAAAAAAATTAAAGGAAGAAATTCAATTAATTACACCTGCTTTTGTATTAATCAGGTTTTGCAGACTGGGTTTTCCTAAATAACTTACTTTCACAAGCGTAGTAATGAAAGCACCTCGGAGAGAGAGCAAACGGCACTAACTGTGCAGAGAAGCCATGAGACAGAAACATCCAGCAAACTTCCAAGATCATAAATGTGAAAACTTTTTCTTCAATACCCAACATACCTAGTCTAATTTAAAAAATATATTTACAGAATTTAGATAGAGAAGGTTATTTTAAGTAATACTGTCTCAATAAATAATATAATGACCACAATCATTTTGAGATGCCTAACTTTAAAAAATAATTACCTAATTCTAAAGTCGCAGTCTGCAGTCATTTATTTTTTGGAGCATGGTTGTAATTACCTATATCCTTTTTTTAAAGTTCTCATACATTTGGTGACTAAGCTTCACCTTGTCAAACTTCAACAATGACCAAAAAAAAACCAGGAAGCACGCTCTTAATGCCAGGTGCTCATGTGATCTATGTGATCTATAACATCAGCTCTGTTTTGTCACTTTAACAGAATCATGTTGCAGGCACTTTTTCAGGCAGGGTCAATTTAACACCTGGTTTCAGCTCTGCTTTCAAATCATCAGTATAATTTATATGGAAACCTGCCAGTGCAGAAAGTCATACTTGTTTTGGTAAAATATTTTGTGGCTTATTTATCCTTACAAAAATATAGACATCAACGTATAAAGAAAAACTTGAATGGCTATCACTGAATGGAGGCAGAGATCTCAACAAAGCAAGCTAAAAAATGTAATTCTGGACACCCCCCTTACCCACACCCTCCCATCCCCCGGTTTTTAGACATCCCTTACTAGGTTATTTCCTCTCTACTTAACAGATACAATACAGCTTGCAATGACCTCCTCTATAGCACTTCTGATCGTGAAGGTGTCTTCCAGTCATAAAAAAAACATTCTGTTGAACTAGTTCATTGTTCATTTATTCTGATATGTGATATTGGGACAGCTTATTTTCTGATTTCAGATAACACACATACTTGGAATATGTTTTCATGGCGCGTCATAATCACGTGGGTTTGCATTTGTTTTCTACTTACAGCAAGGAGCGTGTCACTTTCCAAGCTTGTGATCTGCAGATATATGGTTCTGTGCACATACAGCAAGACATACAAAATGCAGCTGCTTTGCTATGCCTGCTGATTAAAGGTTTAAAGGAATGGGGGGTTGGAAAGGAAGATTTGCCATAAGATAGAAACTGCAAAATGACTGGAATTAGCCATATAAAATGTACGCTTTCTCCGCCAGCTTATAACATTTCCAATTGTACTCCTGAAGCTTGATACTATAGGTAAACAAAGCTATAAAATATTAACTACATTCATTAGGGCACAAAGAAGAACGTTTCGTATGACAGACCGACAAAGCAAACAGAATTGAAGTTTCACCTTTAAAATGCAACAGATGCTGTGTGCTACTGAAACAGATCCACAAGAAAATTTCATGCTGGGAAACAGCTGGCTAAAATTCCATGGTTGTCATCTTTTGTGTAAAAGTTTGCCTCAACCAGCAGATCAGAAATGCACTCAAAGCCACCTATACTGTAAGTGTTAATTGTTCACATTCAACTCAAAGAGCTTCAAATGGATGCACCCAGCCGAAGAAAAAACATACAGAAATCAATGCTCAGTACTATCTCCTAAAAGCCTCTCTTCATTTTAAAGCAAACCAAATCAAGCCATGCAAATCAGAAGTTGGAATAATATTGTCAACAGATCATCTTGCAGAAACACAGTACACAGCTGAAATGCAGAGTCTTGACGCGACGATCAAGATTGAGGCCAGGAAGCACACTCTGGAAAGTATTTTCATAGAGCAGATTACCAATATACAGCTAACATGACCCAGTCTTTACCAATGTTGTTAAACAAAGCTTAACACTAAACCAATAAAAATAAAAATTGCTTTGAAATGAACAAATTGTACAGGCAGTCTTTCTCCTCCTTTGCTAGTTTTCTAGGGAAGCCTATTCAGAGAATGGAGTGTTCACATGTGCCAGCTTTCACCTGCAGTCATTGCTGCATTGAAGGGACCTATCACAGCATTTCCACAGACTGAAAACAGTAGGTATTGCTGTTATGTCGGAGCCTGTGCTCTATGGCTCATTTCGTTTTTATCAGCGAGTCCCTAAATTACAGTATTTCTATTTTCAATGAAATCAGTAAATACTCTCGGACTCCTGTGATTAAATTTAGGAATACCATAAAATATTTGAAGTACTCATCCTTACAAATGTTTTCTTCTATATCAAAGAAAAAAATCATGAGTTCATTGAAGTAAATTCTATGCAGGTACACTAGAAGGCCACAACGTTTAAAGATGACCTTGGCAATAGATGAAAAAGCAAGATATCTGGGTTTTGTTGCTAGCCCTGATGGGGACAAGGCTTCAGGCAGCTCTCTTATTTCATCCATGATTGCCTGCTCACTGTAAAAATTAGGAAGTTTTATTTATATCTGGTAAAGTGCTAGTGCTATCTGCCCCAGCAAAGTACATGTAAAGTTGCCTGAAAGACTGACTGGAAGATCCATAGAGGTCCCCAGTTTCAAAACACTGCAACTTGCCAGGAGCAAGTGTCCCGGTTTCGGCTGGGATGGAGTTGATTTTCTTCCTATTCACTGGTATAGTGCTGTTTTGGATGTAGTATGAGAATAATGTTGATAACACACTGATGTTTTAGTTGTTGCTAAGTAATGTTTACGCTAGTCAAGGACTTTTCATCTTCCCGTGCCCTGGCAGGTGCGTGGGGGGCTGGGAGGGAGCATGGCCGGGATGGCTGGCCCAGCTGGCCAATGGGGCATTCCATACCATATGACATCATGCTCAGCACATAAGGCTGGGTGAAGAAGGAAGGGGGGACGTTCGGAGTGATGGCGTTTGTCTTCCCAAGTCACCGTTACGCGTGATGGAGCCCTGCTTTCCTGGAGATGGCTGAATACCTGCCTGCCGATGGGAAATGGTGAATGAATTCCTTGTTTTGCTTTGCTTGTGTGTGCAGCTTTTGCTTTACCTGTTAAACTGTCTTTATCTCAACCCACAAGTTTTCTCACTTTTACCCTTCCGATTCTCTCCCCCATCCCATTGCGAGGGGAGCGAGCAAGGGGCTGGGTGGTGCTTAGTTGCTGGCTGGGGTTAAACCACGACAGCGAGGAAGAAAGATGCTATGGTAAGTAGGACACTTGTAAAACACCTCATTAAAGGTCAGGTTCACAGAAGTATGTAGTAGTAGGAAGGTAAACCCAAAACTGACTTCCTAAAAACTCCTGGTTAAGTGCTAGGCAGCAGCCACACGCGCCTGTGTTTCGTAAGCACATTATTTCATTTCAAACTCCTTTCATCGCCTACAGCTGTACCACTTCCCATGCCTTGGGACACGTCAGTTGTTACTGAGCTGAACAGCTCGGCACTCACGTATAAGCCCTGGAGAAGCAAAAATTGAGATCCTTGTGTGTCTCCTTGACACGATCAATCCTGTCTTTAGAAAGTTTATCATGTAGCACTACCATCAAACTCTATAGAAAATGCACTAGTATTTGATATTTTCTCTTAAAACATTGCTGCTCCTGGGCCTTGTTATAGGATAAAAGTAAGAATATGAGAGTTCTCACCCAGAAAGTGGAAGACCTGGGTTCAGTTTCCTGTTTTCCCTGAAAGGATTTAAAGCCACCTCCAACATTTCACTTCAATGATGTCCTTATGACTATAAAGCGAAATCTTCTGCTCAAGAAAGAAAAAGGGAATGGAAGAGGGAATATGGTTTAAAGCAAATATACAAAACCTCCTCCTTCATTTTGGCTAGAGGCAGGTTTCATGACGGCAGGTATTTGGTTGCCATAGCTTTCACTCAAAAGCGATCTTTTCTGTTTTGCTGTATGTGAAAAAACATTGGAAAATAGGTAAGTGTTCTGTCTAAAAAAAACCAAAAGACCAGAACCTTTAAGAATGAGTGATTCAAATAGGGAAACAGTCAAAGCTAAATAGTCCTAAATACTAATGGCTACTCAAAATTTTCCCAACAGCTTTCATTTCTTCACAGTATTTAAGATGAAAGAAATGAAACAAATTGTTCTCATACTGACAGGGAAA
>NW_009193314.1:26948-46635 GCF_000690835.1 Fulmarus glacialis
ATTAATAATAAAGTGGGTGTAACAACCTTCCCATCCCCTTATATTTGCCACTTTTTCTTGCAATGTAGCTACAGGGTTTTTTCCCCACTTGGACTTCTTTTTTGCCTAGATAAACACCTTGCTGCGAAACAAAAAACGTGACTAGAAAGGACTATCACACCACAGTCTATGTCTCCTAAGCTTAACACATGTAACCCTCCAAGGATAATAAAGTGGGTGTAACAACCTTCCCATCCCCTTATATTTGCCACTTTTTCTTGCAATGTAGCTACAGGGTTTTTTCCCCACTTGGACTTCTTTTTTGCCTAGATAAACACCTTGCTGCGAAACAAAAAACGTGACTAGAAAGGACTATCACACCACAGTCTATGTCTCCTAAGCTTAACACATGTAACCCTCCAAGGTGAAAACTGCACCTGTTACAGAGATTTCAGCTTTCCAAATACAAACATGCTAATAAATGCATGTATTTCAAAGAGAACTAAGCAAAAAGGATGACTGCAACAAGTCAATAGCTGACAAGAAACCCAAAGTTTCCAATATACTTTTTGCAATCACTTCATTTTAACCAGCCAGTTCCTATTTCGCAGAAGGGAAGAAAGAAAACTCCATAGAAATACCAACCTTTCACAAGTGCTGTTAAAGTAACTTTCTAGTAATGTGCTTCAATGCCATTTTTACTGGCTACGTCCTTTAGAACAGAATTCTCCAAACAGCAATCCAACTCTGAGAAAGAATTACACAAACATACAGGTAGCTTAAAGAAAAATTTAAAATTGCAAACCATATTGTAGGTCCTGACACAAGCCTGCCTAGCAGAATTCCTCCTAAACACGTCATGGTGTTTTCTTTTCCTGTCATAACAGGTTCCCAAATATTCCTGCTTATTTCCCAGATCTGTTTTTAAAAACTATGCACTCATCTGAAGGCAGTGGTCCTGCACAGAAAAGATTTATCTCTGTCCGAAATGCTATGCTACTCTTTCCAGCAACAACTGCAGGCCTAAACACAGCATGATTTTAAAAAACATTGTCAGTTTTTAACTAATTATACTGTAGAACCACCTTATTACTAATTAAACTACTCAACCAATTTTAAGCAACGTAAATGTTCAAAATAATCACTGTATTTCAAATTCGCAGCTGATTTTATTTTTTCGCACGGAGTGGGTGCTCCCAAATTTATGAACTTACTGATTTCAAGTATATGAAGAACCAAGCCCCCCTGCTTCTGTTGATATTCATAAAACTGCATTCAGGATCTCCCTTAAGTCTCCTTATGTTGTACAATACTCTTGCAAGGCAACTCTTTAGTTCCCTCTTTTGTCTACAGGATAATCAGTAGAAGATTCCTGGAGGGAATCACTGTGAAGAAAAGGCATACTTTTATGAGCCCTCGTTAAAGCTGACTGTGTTACTACAGGAGGTTTCTCATGAAGAAAAGGGAAAAAAGTATTATTGCTCCCTATCTGCAAAGGCAAAATATAACCTTATGAGGGTATACAACAAAAGAAATGATGCAGGTATTTTTAATTTGACCTGTTCATATCTGAAGTTTAAAACACTCAGATAATTTGTCTCACTTCCTCCCAATGCAGTACTCCTAAAATACCACACACTTTTAACAGAGTATTTAAGTTATCTTCAGCAACATATCTGTTTCTTTGAACCAAAGTATAAAGACCACAGACACAGAAACCCTGGGCTGGCAGAGTATTGAGCAACTGGGCGAAGGAGAGAGAGGCAGCGCTCCGCAGCAGACAAGCGGTCTGCGACTCCGCAGAACACCTTGCCCCGCCTGCTGATTCACTGACTGCCAGTGCACATCCTAATTCAAATCCTGCTAAGTGGTGATGAATGATCTGTCTGGGTCCACACTGTAAATAATAACAACAACTAAAAAGGAAGGATACCATGGTGATGAGACCTACATCACCACGTAGCCCAGACAGTGCTGCCTCCAACACAACCATCCACTCACAGTCAGAGAGAGGTAGACAGTACCCTCTATCCACCAAGCATAAAGTCTTGATAAGAAGCATAACAGCCTGAAGGTAGCTTCTGCTATGCTATTCTTTAGCACAAGTACTAATACATTTTTCTTTATTTTCTCCTTTGCTTACAATGTCCCTCTTCTGATCCTGTGGGGATATACCTCTGCTAGTGCATTTTCATTTACTGAGCCCAGGTCAAGGACTGTTGAGACAAATGTATTTTATAAAAAAGTGTTACTCTATCTGCCATTGCTAAAAGGTCAAGTGCACAAAATATACACACATTTAGCTTTTGAAGGGACCACAGCTTCTTGAACATCAATATTACTGCCTAAAAAAATGCTGCACTTCCTGCAATCCTAAGAACCAAGACTGGAAGAAGCTAGCAGAAATGATGTTTTTCCCACACTGGTGTAACTTGTGCTTTTGAGAGCACACTGCCTAGAACCGGCACTGAGACTACCCTGTAAGATCGGTCAGGCTCTGATCCCACAGTAATAACCATGCACAGGCTCTGCTACGCCACAGCTGAGGAAAAGGTAAACACTTAAAGCAGCTCCGATTCCATGTTGCTGGGTCACCCTGGGGCCAGAACAATGACACCCTCAGACCCAACCGTGGAAGAAAGACTCCTGCTGCGACCAGGCCAAGCCACCATCACCACCATGCAGCAGCTGCCCTACAAAGCACTGTGTCATTGCCCTATCTGTATCTATCAACTTGATGCATATGAGGAAATGCGAATTTTGGAGGCCTAACTGGCTTCAGATACAGCACTGTGGGGACAGGAGGAAGGACAGGAGATGTTTGTTAGTAGTGTTTGCAGCCCGGGAAGATGAGGTTTTTCTCTAGTTGCTCCCTCAGCCTGCCCACTCACTCCCCAGCACATGAAGGTTGACCTGTAAAAAAAGCCACAGGATGGGACAAGCATTAGGAATGGAAGTTCTGCTATCAGGGTATATTTCCCTTCCCCTCAGCCCTAATTAACAAGATTAGGCTGGCCTCGTGTGTGCACTACTCCTGTCCCCAAGAAGAGCGTGATCACAAACTTTACATTTGTACAGCCATCACTTCTGCTGGCCACAAATTCAGAAAACAGGACTCAACTCACTGCCAAATTAATCATAGAGCACTGAGGCAGCGTATCAAAACAAACAGACAAGCAAACAAAAACACAGACCCAATTAAAAACAAAGGAGAATACTTCAAAATCACATGGACCACATCCAAGCTTTGTGAAGAAACTATTAGATACACCCAGAAAGTATAAAATGAAGTAAATTTTACTTAGGCATTAATAAGGGCACTTGAATTCAACTTTATTAGCACAGTGTCTTGATGAACATAAAATAATTTACTTACAATTTGTCTTTTATAACAACAGTGCCTAAAAAAAGACAAGAAAAAAAGAAATCCTCAAGGACACTAAAAAGCATTGTGGTCAACAAGGTGCGAGTAGGAAAAAACAACGCTACAAGCTGTCACGCTGTCAGTACTAATGGGGGTCAGCGCTGAAGGAAGACCTACTCTCACACTTCAGTTCCTCCCTGAAGCCGGTTGCACGGCTCCACAGCCATGGTTACAACGTCAAGCCAGACATCAGACTCTCTACATTCACTAAATGACAGTGATGAGATGCTGGGGAAGAATGCACCCCACACGGTGAAATATGAAGATTCAAATTAATACATGCATTTTTTCTTGACATTATCTGCAATTCTGTCTTTCAAAACTCATCATGGATGTCAAACCAGAAGACGCTTCAAACATCCATGACTGCCTTTTGGAAAGTAATTAGTCTGATGTCTTATGAGAGCAACATATTGTGATACATTGCTACATGTACAGCTCCACAATGGTGAGCAGTTTACAATGTCTTTCACATCTGCCCCGCTTAGTATGAATTATTTTCTGTGCTTTAAATAAAAAAATGGTGTGGGCTTTCCAGCTCATTAGCAAATGGGATTTCTGTAAACATCCTTAATTGTAAGTATTTCTGTATTCCCTTTGCATTTCAGTATCCCCTCACAATTCAACTATGTTTGTCAAACCTGTTCACACAAATGAGAATACATGCGCTGTTAATGTCTGTGATTATCTGTTGTAGGCACACAGCTCTGACGCAGCAGCCACATTCACTAAAAGGTTATGCTGGGAGGAAAAAAAAAGAAACCAAAAGCCACAAACACACAAACAGCAAAAAAAAGAAGGGGAGGGGGGGAAGGAAAACCAGCCTGAGAATAACAGGTTGTTACTGCAGTGAAATGAGTCGAAAAAAGAAAAAACCCACCCAATATTTCTGCTTATTGGCTTCAATTACAGGAAAGGGAAGAGAACACTTGAAATCTTGGAGCTGCACAAAACGTTTTAAATATTAAGATCAACAAAATGACATCCATGCCAGGTGTTTTGCCACAGTTCATTTTAGCCAACATTCTTCTAGAAACACTAAGAAGCGATGATGCTGATGGTGATATACCCAGGGGATATCAGGGAACCATAGTTTACTTGTGTAATAGAGGCAGCTTGGTAGAAAATATAGTACTGTGGAGGGTTCTGCAGAAGCTACGAGAACAAGTAGGGTGTGAGAATTCAAGCCATGCACCCTCTGACAGCTTAAAACAAAATCCTCCAGTCAACTGCATTTTGTTTTCATAGAGGGAGAAAGATTTGAAAAGTGTCACTTCAAGTTGGACACATACAAGGCAAAAAATATCCTGCTCAGGACAAGCTCCTTTTCAGTTCAGGCAAAAATATTGCATCATCCTCTTCCCAGAGGAGCAAGGCAGTCAAAAGCTTACCAGACAGATTCCTTGGGATTCTACAGCTTTGGGATGGCAGCAAGCCTTCACAGCAGATCCGTCACCTTCCCTGCTACAAAAGGCAGGGCAAAAGAGGGTGAAACAAAGAAATCTCCTGTCTCAAGTCAACCACGCGTGCTAAAATGGTTTCTTGAAGCCCATAGGTGTCCTGAGCTGCGGCAGCAAGCCCTCCTCTGCCCAATGCACTGCAGAAGAGGAATAACAGCCCCAACCCTGGTGCTGAGAAAAGACATTCAGGAGCTGTCTTCTCTCAGGTGATTCAGTGTATTACTACATTGCACGGGAGGTGCGATGGTCCTTGCCTGTGAAGGGAGGTGGAGCTCACATGTTTTCCTCCACACGGGGCACAGCCCTTCTCTGGGGCTCTGCGTGGGGGCTGTTTCTGACGGAGGGTGATAGCCACCAACCCCAAGCTCCTGCTCCTATTATTGAAAAATATTTTCTGTTGTTTTGCTGTAAATGAGTATATTTTCCTTCATTCTCCTAAAAAGCATTTGTTACTGACAGCAACAACCAAATGCTGGAAGACTAGAATTAGCTTTCGTGAGTGATTCTTGTTACGAAGAATTTAATTATTTGTATCATAAACACTCACTTAAAAGCAGCCAAACAGCCACTTCTAAAATCACAGGCACTTCACGGGGCTAGAGAGAGCAAATGGAGGTTGGTTCACTCTCAGTGGGGAAAACCTGTTGCAGATCTGCATCCCTCTTTCATACAAAGAACAAAGGAGGGAAGCAATTTAAAGAGACAAGTATAAAAATATCACTGAATTGTATGTGACACATTTCAAGGCTCAGTCAAATCTCTTTTCACTTAGGTATAAAAAAACCATAGAGAAATTCTCATAATCTCAAAATGAAAAACTCAATGTTATCATGTTCTTGATCATCCGTGACATTCAAAAATGCTGCCTGTTTGAGATCCCATCAAAAGTTTCTTTAGCCTACATTCTTTCAAAAGTACATTTTAACACTTAGTGGCAGTTTTATGAATCTGAAAATTGTATCTGTTTTAGCAAGCAAGCCATTTTGAAATAGAAATTCCAAGCACACTTTGGGGATAATTTCAAATGTGCATAATGAGTTTTTGTGAAGCAAATCTTATTTATTTCCCCCCTCAGGAAACTGTAATTTACGAAAACCCTTCTTTAACCAGGATCTTACAAGTTAGTATGTACAGAGATGGTCATTAATTTTCTATACTGTGGGCCAGCAGATCATACACTCATCACTGACAAAACTGAGAGTGAATTTAACAGGCTTTCAGCTGGAGCAGAGAGAACCCTATTCATTAATACTCGATACTACCAGTCCCTATTTTCTATAGTTTAAAATGGGTGCACTGCTCCGAACCGCAGAAGGAAACATCATCACTCAGCACCTCCTCCATGGTCCGGCTCTGCCATGGCTGGCACTTTCACACAAATCATGTTTCTTCAGCAAGGCTTTTGCTACCTGACCATGATTCACCTCTGGGAAGAACTGCAACTGCAAGGCTCGTATTTTCATGAAAATGGAAGTGCCATGGTATGCAAAGGCAAACAGAAACATTTCACAGTCACACCTGAATGTGGAAGGCGAAAATTCACACCACCTACTCATTTGACAGCCTTCGGATCGTTTCTCCACAAAGGTCAACTCCAAATCAACCAATCTGGTTATTCTGGCACAAAATGTGTATCTGTAATTCAACAAACCCTAATTTTTTACTTTGTAACTAAACCCTTATTACTTTTGCAAGATTTTTTTTTTTTCTAAATAGTCACTTTCTGAGGGAGCGAAAATAAAAAATACACTAAAAGAAATAATTTATTAAAAAAAATGTATAAATTCCTCACTTAGTGGAAAAGACCTAAGACAAAATTTAGAGAAACTTAAACACACAAAGGTTCTTACATGTATAGTTTGAAGTGAAACATATTACCTAGCAGTGGCAGACACCCTTAACAGTATTGTGTTTCAGAAGAAGTGCCCAGCACATTGCAGAAATAGCCTCAGCTTTAACACGGTGTATGCAAGTGAGACAAATCAAACCGTGTCTCCTATAAGGCTGCTGTATCTTGCCATGAATGCAGAGGATATATCAGGCTGTTGAGGAGAATTTAATGAAAGGACTGTTAAGGAGAAAAGGAGGTTGAAAGCAGAGGAAGAGTCTATATCTCAGCAGGCCTCAGAGTGTATATCTCAGCTCTTTCAAAGGAGGTCTGTACATTTTATCAGTGCTTTAAGAAGCAGTGCTTAACTTTCTTGGCAAAGAAAACCCTATCTGTCTCCGGTAGTAAATATACTGCAGGTTTAAAACTGTTTTTGGAAGTTTGTCCAAGTGAGGTTTTCAAGAATAAAAGGCTTCAGTAAAAGGTCAGCACCTTTAAAAGAGCAATGTCATTACTTTGCAGGTGCAAGGCCTTGCGTGATGTATGAGGATTTACCCCCAAATCCTACTGACTTCACTTGATCTGAATACCCTCTGTAAGTGAAAGTATTTTGCACCCCCACAAAGTAATATCTACAATACAAACATTGCACTAAACTTACACAGAGCTTTCTTAAAAAACAACACCTTTCAATTAAAAGCTCAACTTCTTTTTTTAATTGCTACTGCTTCGTAAAGCTTTGATAACATCATTTTCCCAAACAATGGCTACATTGACATGCACCAGAATGCAACAGCACAGCTTCACACTTTTACATATTTAAGTAAAACTAGTACATTTAAAAAACAAGTACCAAACAAACTACAATACAAAAAAGAAATCTCTCTGTATTTCACATAAAGATGACTTATGCACACCTGCATAAGGAACACACACTGTGTAATCATCTAAGCACCTGCTTGAAAATAATCCATTGCAAAAAGAAGCCAAATGTAAAAAAAGATGTTACCACTTTGCTTTACACAGCCATAAGCCGGAAGTATCATCAGGAAACAGCTGTGAAGCACACCTGCAGATTCCTATGTAAACCAGTGAACCATCTTCACATTTTGTTCCTCTAGGACATGATTAAAGGTCCCAAGAGGCCAAACGCAGGACTGGGAACCCCACTGCCACCCCTAATGGGAACCACCTTGGGTCCCTGTAACACCGGGGCAGTGGAGGGTGCTCACTACTTGTCGGGACCAGCTCTCTGCTGCATTTAAAACAGTAGAAGGTGACTCCTCTGCAATACTGTATTGAACTTCATTAAATGAATAATTGAAACCAGTAACTTCTAAGCAATGCTACTTTGTAAATCTAACTGGCTTCAGAAGAACAGTATGCATTTCTGATTAAATGACAAGGTCTTTACATTTTTAACTTCAGCATCGTGAGTTTGTTCCCGTTCCCATTTGAAGTCAATTTTACAACTCCCATTGACTGCAGCAAGAATGGAATTAGATCCTAACATATTTGCACGTCAAATCTCCTTTCTTGCAGTTACAGTGCTTTCATCCATGACATCTGCAATTTAATGGTACATTTTCTATGAAAAAGCAATGCTACATTTCTTTGAAAGCCAGCAGCAATGTAATAATATTGGCCAAAACAGGGGGGATTAATATTAAAAAAAAAAACAAACCAAAAAAACCACCACGCTTGCAGTACTGAAACTTTACAAGGCTTTCACTGATAATGAGAAAATAGTCCACATAAGGTGTCTCCTTCACAAATTTCAAATAAATAAAAGACTCCAAAGCCTACTGGAAGAACATTGAGAACAGGATACAGGCAAAAAAGTACAGACACATGTATAGAGGAAAATTTAGGTGTGCTTCCAGCTTTGAACCTGTTATAACCCCAAAGCAAACCAACCAGAGACAAAATATTACTATGGCTCAACATGCTACCAAATATGAAGCATCTAACCCCACTTAGTGCAGCTGCAGACAGCAAGCTGGGAGAGGGCACCTAGCTTGGTGGTATTACCATAATGGAATCTAACATGATGCTGCAGGTAAGTGAAGTTAATCCTGTCCCTTCATCCACTGATTTGGACAAAACCCACAACACTCTCAAAACGCACACACACAACCTAAAAGAAAACTGAAGTGGTTTTCTGTGTTCACAAAGAAATCGTAGGTCTCTTCTCCCAAGTAACAAGTGATGGGATGAGAGGAAATGGCCTCAAGTTGCACCAGGGGAGGTTTAGACTGGACATTAGGAAAAATTTCTTCACTGAAAGGGTTATCAAACATTGGAACAGGCTGCCCAGGGAAGTGGTGGAGTCACCATCCCTGGAGGTATCGAAAAGACCTGTAGATGTGGTGCTTAGGGACGTGGTTTAGTGGTAGACTTGGCAGTGTTAGGTTGACGGTTGGATGATCTTAAAGGTCTTTTCCAACCTAAATGATTCTATGATTCTACTAGACAGGATTTAACATTTCCACAGTACCAGTTTCTTTGTCAGAAACTTGGTCTGATCAGTTTAATTCATACATATTGTATGAGCAGCCCTTGAGGCACGCCTGAAGGTGAATAAAAACACCAGATCAAATAAGAGCAATGAGAGCAAAAGGTCACCATCACTGACAATGTGTACAATCATACATGTAATCCATTCATGTGAAGACGTAGTTTAAATTACTAAGAAAAAAATGCGTGTGTTGCTTAACTATTATGTCTCTAAGAAAAACAGTCATTCAAAAAGCTGTGCTAGTTTATTAAATATCCATGCTTTCATTACTAGAAATCAAACCTTTGAATGGCCTGAGCATATACCTCTCCAAGTTCCAGAATTTAGGAATGAATTTAAATCAGTTTGGTGTAGGGTTACCTCAAAACTATTGATGATTTTATTTTATACACTAATTTATTTTGTAGGTTTATTTTCTTCAGTCACTGAAAAATTGCAGGTGATTTGCCAGTGGTTTTCTCCCTCTACCTTTCCAACCAAAACCCCAGTCATTGCCTTGAATTGTAGAGGCACACCACAGAATGTCTATTGAAGCAATTCTGCTGTTCAGCTGAATTCATATGAACCATTTGCAAGTTTAAAAATAAAACATGAGACATTTCTGGATCACATATTGATCGTTTAATTATTTTCCATTTTAACTGCATGCTATTTTTGGCACAGAATATTTATGTTGGCTGAACATCACAATTAATCTTCTAAAATACCTATATGTCAAAAGTCAATTATTCAGGTGACAGCATTAATGTTTAGATTCTTCGTTAACCATGATTAACTTTTGAAGTTCTGATTTTAAAGGATATCTGAAAGCAATAATATAGTCTTACTCACCAAAGCAAGTTTCATCTTAGTATCTATACGTTGTGTTTTGAACTACTTTGCAGTAATAAATGAACGTTACTGTGCTGTTTATGAAATTACACACACAAAATGCAGAAATTCTCATATTATTAGTGCTGAGACCCAGTATACTTTAAAAGCTTCCCCCCCCGCTGTTGTTAATACTAGTTTTTATATTTCTCTCTCACAACCTTGCTGTATGGGTGAGGGTGCCATGCAGGCAGTTAAGACGGTACTGTGGGTTATTCTGCTCATTTCTCCAGGACTTACAGCTTTGCAATGAAACTTGAGACAAATTATCTACTTAAAACTTATTTTCTCGGACCAATTTCCCGTAAATCAAACAATAAATGATGAGGAGGGAATTACCTGATTATTATGTATCCATAATCTGTTATCTAAACTATGTTACCTTTATTCTGGAATTTAAGAAGTTTATTACTCTGATTAACAATTCCTTTAATTTCAGTCAATCCATGCTGCTTTGTTTTAAAAGATATTAGAATGTCTTCATACACCGTGTGAGCGAGCTGAAATGAATTATAATTACTACTAGAGACAGAGCAAGCTTCTATATCCGATCTGCTTGTTTGGCATGACACTGATAGCACAAAGCAGGTGGAAAGTTAGTTTATTCAGCTGGCAAGGGTACGAGCAGATGGCAGGCATACAAGGCACAACAGGAGCAAAAGGATCCGAACTCTAACAGCTGCCAGATCTCCGACAGCTGGTAGGCGATACTGCACCTAGATGAAGTCTGAAGAGGACTTCTGAGACACGCTGACTCCTGACCAGCCCCAGGTAAAGCAGGCCACTAATATTTCATACCAGCATCTCTGCTGAATCCCTCCTCCTGGTCTCATCCTGAAAGTTGCCCGGTGAGACCGTGCGGCTCTTAGTGTTCAGGCTGCAACGCCCATGGTTATGCATAGCCAATGCCTTATACAGCGCAGATGACAACCTGCCATCTTTTCTCCAAGTTGTCTTACTTTCATATACCCACAAACAAGATATTATTAGAAATCCAACAGAAACTATGTAGAATCATGGACTTTGTGAGAACCAAGTGATGTGATGCAAGAGGAGAAAAGTGGTGAATTAGTGTTGAGAAATAAAGTGTTTTTGTAAAACGTTCACTTCGGTTTTCTTCCAAAATGAAAGGATGGGCTAACAACAAAAATCAAGGAGGGAATGGAGGAAGATTCACTACCTGAACGCGAAATTTTAGGGATGAGATTGAGAGGTAAACAAAATCCCATGTAGATTCTCAGTTCCCTGATATTTAGGATCCCATTCCACCATTTTAATTTGTCTCACTGTACTTTAAATGGCCAAATGTGGAACCTGGATCCAGATTTGACCTCTGGCAGTTCTCTAACCACAGGGAAAGTGTGTTCGTTATTTATAAGAAATTAGAAAACATATACATCAAACCACCAGTATCTATTTGTTTTGTTTATTACAGCTTAAAATATTTTGTGTCACTACAGCTAATTGCCATGTTTTCTTAGCAGAATAAATAAATAGATGTTCAGAAAACTCATAAATCAGACTAGCTGTGTTTGTAAGCAACATTTCCGTATCAGACATTTTCTATTTTTGTACAGAAAAATCAAGCTGTTGAAATATCCAAACTACAACTGCACTCATCTATGGTTGGGTGAGACACTGTTCAGATAGAAAAATACTACCACTTCTTCCAAGACAGAAGCTATGTAATAGCTAAACACAACATTTCTCAACAATTCAGCTACATAGCTGAAAATTAAGGGGAACATTTCTAAGGTAGAAAGGGCAGTTAGGCCCCCAAATCATTTCTTTGAGAGAAATCCATTTCTCTCTCCATTTTTGAAAGTTTCCTTTCAGGATTTATGCAGTCATTTGTAACAGCCATTATCTGAAAACTTCCCAGACAATAACTTCAACAGTTTTCTTAATTCCAACAAATATCACTTCAACTTTGAGGTTTCCCCTCGAAGTTGAAAAACAACGCAGCATTTTGTGGGTGAAAAGTCCAAACGTATGTTCATTAGGAGTATATACTGTCAAAGTTAACCACTGCGCTGGGCCGAGGGAAGAACAGGGCCCTGCCAGAAAGGATGAGCTCCCATAGCAGGCAGCAGAGGATCGTAATAGAATAGGCTAATTTTCTCTAAGACTGGACTGTAGAGAGAGCAAAAGAAGTAGAGATGGAAGCAGAGAAGAACATCTTTTACTTTGAATTCCTCAGCAGGTAGGGGTATGGCAGAGATAGGTATAAGGTGCAAATGAAGTAAAATGTGCCTTGCCCCTCAACTGACAGATGGGACATGGCAGGGCCCAGATGTTGCTAACGAGTAGCTCGTGTCAGAGGACCAGTTATCTCCAACCTGTTGTAACTCTCAGCCTGAGATTTAATTCTCAGTATAAAATGTCTTGATTTTCTAGTGAAATCTAGTGGATCTTGACTTAAACTATTTCCAGCCCTGAGAGGTTTGGGTCTTTTCCCTCCTGATTTTCAAATATCACACTCAACCTAACGAGGAAGATGTTCCAAACAAAGCATCAGGCATAGACGCTCAGCACACATCTCTCCTCTAAAGTTGCCTGCCACTATTTTTTTTTCCTAAAGTTCATTTTGCAGTTCAATAAACTTCACAGTGAACATCACTGCTAGTGAACTACCTTCCTTTTTTCGTGTTTTACAACAAACAGATAGTTATCCAACAACAACTACCGTCCCATTTGGGATTTTGCCCACAATGTCATTACAGAAGGGAGATTTTTCAGTAGAATTTTGATGAAAACTTAATATCCTTTTGTTTCAGTAATTCCATTATCCACGCATGCAAAGGCTACTATCTAGACAAATACTCCCATCTGGAAATACCAGGTTAGTTACGCTCACATTCCACATCTTCGACAGAGAAAAAACAATTCCTATATGCACACAGAATGGCAGCTGACTTCTGTATCTGCAAGAGTCTGCCCACACAGAGCCAGCCAAGCCTGAAAATCTGGCCTTCCCAATGCTGTGCCTAGATACTGCACCCTCAACATTTACGGCATATTTTCCATGTATAATCTAAGACAAAACAGTATTGAAGCCCAATGCTACAGTAAGTGAAGAACAGGGCTAGACACAACAGCAAAAATTAAGATAAAGTCAATTCTGATTTACTGGTTTTACATTGATGTAAGTGGGGTTAGACTTCAATACCAGTTACACATTTAATCAGGAACTGTTTTTATTTGCAGAAAACTCAAATATCTGGAGTGTTTGTTGAACCTTTCCCTCAAAATATTAGCTTATGAAAACACAGTATCATTGAAAACATAAAAACCCCAAATCTTCTCCCTAAGAGTTTCAATGAAAAACAGTTGCCAAAGTAAAAGGATCATTGTTCCACTGAAAATCTGCGTGTTATTTTCATTATGTGCTTTAAAACCTACTTTCTGTCTTTCTTGGTATCTGGATTAACTGAATTTTGCTATTAATATTCAAAATAGCACTCCTTTCTTGAAGCAGTCATTTATACATTGACACAGTGAGTCAGTTTATGTTCCTTAATCTTGAGAGATGAAGCCATACTTACATTAAAATGGAGAGTGCATTAGATGTTGAGACCTAATTCTGAGCTCTACAGGTCAAGGGCACTTGGAGATAAGTCTCTGGCTTGCAGCTCTCTCTACCGCACACACACATATGGGGAAAAAATAATGAGTCTCCACTCCCATTTAATAGATTAATAGCTTTCAGTGCCAGAAGGTTATACTTTGATTCTTTAATGCTCTACTACGTAATAATTTTGCCAATATTTCCTGGCTTCAATCTCAATAGTTTATAAACAGATATAAACATAAATACAGTCACCTGTTCGTAGGACAAGAATCACACTTCTGTTTAGTGGGGTTCATGCACCTTAATAAATAAGATTCCCAGCTTCTGTTGCGTATCCACATTTGCTGTGGTCATCAACTGTAACACCTGTCTGTGAAATGCTACTTCACAGGATCTAGCTCTTAGCTAATTAAAAATTCAGTCTAGCCAAGTTTAAAGCTTTTTTGTTTTGTTTTTAAGGGACACACAGTGAAGACAGCTTGAGAAACAAAGTTATAGTGAAATCTACCACGTACTACAGCAAGTTCCAGCATTCATTCTTCTGAGGCTTCATCTGTGCAGGTGCACCACAGGTGTATAATACATATACAGAAGAACATTACTCAAAATGTCTTTAAGAAACTTGTCCCTGCCTTACATATCAGTCATTAGGATACTGTAGATAAGGGCACTTTCTACTAATTACACTGAAGATATTCCAGTGTGCAACACAAAAAAATCTGATTTGTAAGACTACTCAGAGAAAGGAAATGAGTGAGAGTGAATACATGGCCCAGTGGCTGCAGCACATATCAGGAACAGTACAACCTGGATGCCTGGAAGACCTACTATCGGGTCTGTTTCAGTTTGACCTAACAACTGAGTGGCTTTGTGAATTTCCATGCCACACTGTCATTGCAAGCTAATTAGGAATGTGCTGTGAAATCATTTATTATACTACACCTCCTGCAGAGTACAGGAACACATTGTTTATTTAAGAAGGGAAACATCCTCCTTTCCATCTCTGCATGTGACATGCTATGTGTTTTTAGGCAGCACAACTGTATGTCTTGACAATTACAGGAGTCCTAGATACATACCATCCACGCAAATCTAAAAGGTATCCATACTACAACATTATTCTATAAATCGTTACTAGCAATTAAAGTACAGCCTTTTTCTTTGCAGGTATGCCACAATTCCTTCCAATTAAAAAAGAAAAAAAAAAAAAGTGAGAAAAGCTGCAAATCTAGCAGAACTCCATCCATGTCACCACCAGGGGACACTGTCATGTCATTTCAAAAGTATGAGGAAACAAATTTTTGCTTTAATGCCAGTTAAGTCAAATTTAGACGGATAGATGAACTCTCCATGTGTTATTTGTATGCTTCCTTACAGCAGAGCCAGTAAATATGATAAACACATGCCCAAAGTAACATAGTTTCTGAGAATTGTCTTTCAGTCTTTACATCACACACAGAGATGCATCTCCAAACAACCAAAATAACAAGATTAATAACATAAAACCTCTGTCTTCCTCAGTATAACATTACCACAGCAAACTCAATTCTGCCTACATAAGCTAGTACTGCTCCAGTGCTGCTGCTGACAAAGTACTGGAATGTCTAAAATCTCAACCGCAGCATTTACAGAAGAAGTAGTTCTGCCAAAGGTCTTCTCAAACTGAGCAGCACCTCATGTCTCGAGTCATCTCTCTAAATCAGTAGAGCTAATTGAGAAGACAACAGTGGTGAACTCGAGCACAGGTAGCAAAATCTAACTGGTTCTGTACGAGTATTCTCAGGACCCTGTCGACATTTTATCCATTATTGAATGTGACAAGACAATGAGCACACCTTTAACAGATCACTGGAAAATGAATGCAAAAACTAGTTATCACATAACCAGAGAGAGCTGTCACCTGACGCTAGAAGGTGAAGATATATTTAAACCTCTTATAGTCAAGATAGCCAGAGAAAGAAAACTGTTTACACTGGTTTTATCTGTTGATGCTGGTAGTTCTTTAAAATATGCAGAGTGAGATTTAGTAAGTCCTTATTTGATATACATTTCCATTTAGATCAATTTATACATGATCTATGATTGCCAAAAAATGAGAACTGCATATCCACAACTGCTACAACATGACAACACTTTATGTAAAGCAGGAAGTATGTTCTCCAACATTAACAACGTGGAACCAAAAAACATGAGATAAAAGGATGAAAACATAAGCACAGAAAACAGGGAGATGGATTTATAAGTTTTTCTGCTTCAACCAAATAGTTTTCCTTCACAAATTAATACTTCGTGCTATTTCTGCATGTGCTAAAATAGATAAACAGATGTCCCTAACACTTCAATTGTGCCTTGAAGGCTATATACTAGTACTATGCTGAAAAAAGTTGGCATCTATGTTTACAGTGAGATGAAAGTCCCTCTGACAGGTATAGACTTACTTTTTTAATCAGTGATTTGGTTTAATCAGTTTAATGCAATCATTTTTTGAAGGCTTAGGCTTCATTCTTCTTTTGCAACTCTGGTGTATAGTACTTATTTCAATAAACTGAGTGCACACATTAAATGATCCAGGTTATACAAAATCATTAAGTGAATATTCTAAGCAATATTTTACTCATCATCTTGGGTGGCTCAAGATTCAGGATTTCACTTGTTAAGCTTAAGAGTGCACTTCAGTTGTTAAGTACATCAGAAATTGTACTTAGGTCAACTACAAACCCAGAGATATTGCTGTCTAGAGCTGAGCAGTCTACATCAGAAAAATTTAATAAAAAATAAGCATTAGTTCTGTGTATTCTGTACGACTTAAACATCTGAGCTAGCAATAAAGATCAGATCACCTTTCCCAAGTTAAAACCACTCTCCCTGTCTTATCTTATAGCCCTGTTGGATGACAGCACCAAAAGTTCTTACCTGCACCAGCAACCGTGACGCATACTGTGCCTATTTCAGTTGTCAATCTCACCAGGAGAAGTGATCAGTTGCGTTTTCCTTTACTGCAATTTTTTCCCCAACTACTGTTTCACTTCAACCTCACCGGGCATTTACCTACAAAAAGCAAAATGAAGCATAATCATTCCAAAATCTAGATAAAGAGTGAAGACTTTGGAAAGACTGGAAAGCAGAGACTTCTACATGAAATCGTCATGAGATAGAAACTCTTATAGATAGGTAGTGGTCAATAGTTACCATTCAAAAACACAAAGGAAACTAAGAGGTTGCCACCGCTTCCAGTTAAGCTGAGAACGTACATTTGCTAGTAAGTTAACCGAGTTTATACAGAATTTTCTGTGGCATCTGAGTTTGGGCCACGGAAACTGCCTGGCTTATACTGCATCGGCCTGGCCTGAGCCAAAGCAGCAGGTGTGCAGGCTCTGAAGTCTTTCCAAAGGTAATTAAGCACATCCTCTCAGGGTGCAGCTGTGGTGGGCCTACATATCACCGTCCCCTGATGCTTCTCAGCACTTGTCATCTGTGAGCTAAGACTTCTGCAGTTCTGCGGTAAGAAGAATGAGCACCCCTGGATTTGCTTCAAGACCGACCAGGTTAACTCAGGCCTTTATAGAGCTGTTCCAGACTCAACTGGAGAAGTCCCTAGCAACCTGATCTAATTAGATCTGCTTCAGGCAGGGACTGGGCTCGGTCCCCTCCAGAGGTCCCTTCCAAACTAAGTTATTCTTCGATTCTGTGATCTTTCACTGTTTAAACTAACCCAAGAGACTAAAAGAAATCAGGGTGTGTGTTCATGAAGATGGCATCCCCAGGAGACACACACACACACACACAAGTGTCTTAACTGGCATAACAGTTGGAAAAGAGAAAGTCTGCGCACAGCCTTGGCTACTGTTTTCCCATGTATCAACAATCCCATCTATAAAACATTTCTATAACGTGATCATACCATTCACAGCACACTTCCAACTAAAAGTCTCCACTTAATGTGAACATGGAGGCAAAAATGAATATACATTGATTAAGACATTACCTAAACAGAAGAGAATGTTATCATAGATATGTCATATGCTTTGGGAACTCTGAACGTTCAGGTAAATAATGTTATTTACATTGCAGCTATACCACTAATAATCTATACTGTTAATATGTGGTGATGTTAACTTTGGTGAGAATATGTTCTTAGTTATAATAAGAACTAGAAAACAGGAAAATCATTCCTTATAAGATTTGAAAGGAGTTTTGCTTTATTAGTGTTTTGGTATTAGAAGGTTATTGTGTTATCCAGAAGAGTAAGCAGAGATCAGACAGGCCAGGCCTATTTAATATTTTTAGAATCTTAAGACTAGAGAAAACTTGAAGGATTTCTGATCCATGCCTTTTCTTTCTGCAGGCAATAAGTACTAAAAATTGGATCTCCTGCTGTGCAGCCCTGATGCTAACAAACATTTTCAGTTCTGACATTTCTGTGACACTTTATGCAACTGTCAGTGGGCCTTATTCAACATATCAGATACCCACGCAAGCTTCTGTCTCTGTGAGATGACATTGAACCATTCCAAACGTCTTTCAAATCAGCAAAAATGCCTTTTTCCAGCACCTTTTTACTATGCATATTACTGAAAGGGGTTGATTAAGTGTTAAAGAATTATTAGCCTGTTTTGCAATTATAAAAGATTGCACTTGACAAGATCTGACAGTATCTCAAGCTAATCTCAGAGCTACACAGTATTTGTAAAGCTAAAAATACTCCACAAAAACATTATTTGAAAATAATTGAAATTAACAATTTTGTTAAAACATGAGGAACAGAAGCTAAAATTCAGGCTGATATAAAAAACTCATTGCTTAATGACTTAACACATCTTACCTAGGTGGACTAGTGCCCAATATCCTTCAGTCTGCTCAGTGCTATTCCTTAAATGCTCGTACCATAGGTACATTCAGTCATGATGTTATTACTCATATCTGTGATATGGACGTAGGCCAGGATTATAAAGACTGATGTAGAACTGGCAAACTGCATCAGTCTTAACTGAGAATGCCTAATGCCGACAATGAAAAGTACAGGGAAAAACAATCCCTAGTGCATCCATGTGATTGCAAAATACATTCACAGAGGAGAAAATTTGCTCCTTGCTCCTACAGATCATCAACTGTGCCCACACACAAACAGGTTACAGCACTCACCTCAAGCATACGTGCACATACACAAAGTGAGTAAATGGTCGAAAAGCAGAAATTGTCCTTTTATTTTTTATTTCCCTTGTCATTTAAGAAATTAATGCCTTTGTCACTGACATGGCTTAAGCCCAGCCAGCAACCAAGCACCACACAGCCATTCACTCACTCCCCCTCCCACAGTGGGATGGGGGAGAGAATTGGAAAAGTACGAGTGAGAACACTTATGGGTTGAGATAAGAACAGTTTAATAATTGAAATGTAATAATAGTAATAATAACAACAAAAATAGTAATGAAAAGGAAAGTAACAAAAAAAGAGAGAGAGAAACCCCAGGAAAAACAAGGAATCCAAGCACTCCCCCCCCAACCGATGCCCAGCCAGTCCCGAGCAGCAATCCCTGCCCCACAGCCAACTCCTTCCAGCTTATATACTGAGCATGGCGCTATATGGTATAGAATAGCCCTTTGGCCAGTTTGGGTCAGCTGTCCTGGTTGTGCCCCCTCCCAGCTTCTTGTGCACCTGGCAGAGCAGGGGAAGCTGAAGAGTCCTCAATTAGTGTAAACACTGCTTAGCAACAGCTAAAACATCAGTGTGTTATCAACATTCTCCTCATACTAAATCCAAAACACAGCACTAGCAAGAAATTTAACCCTATCCCAGCCGAAACCAGGACAGTATCCACCCCTTATTCTATACCATCTACATCATGCCCAGGTCCCATACATTCCAATACGTTTCAATTAATCACCACCATTTTTCCTGTCTTTTAATATATACACACATATCATTCCTTTAGTCTATGGGCCATCCATCTAAAATGTCCATTGAGTTAATTCAGTCCATGACTTTGGGCTCCATCTATCATAACAGTCCTTCAGGGCAGGAGAAATGTGGTGTTGGC
>NW_009193314.1:46674-46991 GCF_000690835.1 Fulmarus glacialis
CCCCGCTGCACTTTGCTCGGTTTCATCAAAGTTCGTTCTTCATTAGTCTGGGTGATTCTTACTGCAGTACCACTGATATGGCATATAACAACTACAGTAGTAATGACATACAGTATTACATAGCAATTAACATCATACAGTTCAAATCATTGGCTATTCTCACCCAAAATCAAATCCCCTTGAGGTACACACCGGACTTCCCCATCCTTTCGCATCACCCACCAAGTGCACCCAGGTCCTTGAGCAAAAGCAATCCCACAAATGGGTTTTCCCTTGCCCGAAGAGGAATAACCCAGACTGCCTTCCCCAGCATATTT
>NW_009193315.1:0-12203 GCF_000690835.1 Fulmarus glacialis
AATGATTCTATGATTCTATGATTCTTATTTTTATACTGTTTATGCAAAAGTAGGGTCTGAAATTCCACTTTATTCTCTGTGCTCTCCTCAGTCCTGAAGGGGACTTTGTTTGCCTGATCTGCTGCAGCTCCTCAGCAGAGCTGCTAGTAGGGTTTGCATAGTCTTCTGATTTAAGCAAATGAGAAAATGAACTGCTTTATGAGAGTAAGCAAACAAATTAACTCGCATTTCATAAGCAGTACTTGGTTTTATTTTTATGCATGCCAACTTCTGGCATTTTATTTTACCTACTTCTCTCATGGCAGTTCATCTGATGATATGTAAAATAATTTTCTGCATTCAGATATGTAGAACCATTCACGCATACAGAAACTCCAACATGCAGAATCATACTTACTGTCTAGAATCGGAGCACTTCTGTCATTAGTAACAGTCTTCTTTAGCTTTTTTCCTTTGGTAATATCAGATAATAGAGCATTTCGCCCTGCTTGTTCTGACCTGCTTAGGGATGGCTTTTCAGTATTTGCCTGCAAAATAAAATCAAAAATGAAGAGGCAAAATAAACCTCAACTTCTAGCTACAAAGTTCTGCTCAAATATCGTAGTTACTTGAGACCTCAATTTCTGTTTTAACAGCATTGGAATGGGTAGCATGCCATGTCTGGTTTTATGAATGATGTTATAGGTAGCCGGCCTTGTTACTGACTCGAGGCCCCAAACACTGCTGCTATTGTAACCCACACTATTCACTGGAAACAGAACACACGTAAATTCGCATTTTTTTAACTCAAGATTTTTTGAGTCTCTGATTTTTTAAAGCCAAGGCACATCTGTGGCAAATTGCCATTTTGGAGACTGAACAAGAACAGACTACACACATAATTTGATTACACAAAAAGGTGGACATTCTTGAATGTTGCAGTGAAAACTCCTAATATACAAATTCTGGATAAATCAGAAGAAAGATGGAGTTTTATCTACTATTTTAGTTTTCATAGAAATATTTTAAAATGGCAATCACCACTTCAACAATATAGACCTCTTCAAACAGACCCAATAAAACCTTTAGATGCATAAGGTTTCTCTCAATGGTCCTCTCTTTTCAGTTTATGTTTTGATGACACAGTTTTTCAAGGAAGAACAACAACAAAGAAAACCATACACATATATGCACACACACACGCATGTATATATGGTTATTTCTTCTGAAAAGATTTCTAACTTATCAGATCAGTGTTATGGAAATTGCCTGAAAGGTGGTGAGAGTTGCCATGGAGGGACGAGGCAGAGAGTCCGTATCTTGCTTGTGGTGGAAAATGAGGGAAAGCCTCTTCAGCGGCACAGCACAACCTATCCGTGTTGCTATGGCTTTGCTATGAAAACATCTTTACAACAGCATTTCAAGAAGTCTCTTCTTTCTTGTCAGTGAGGTGACTGACTGTCGGAGGGCAAACACAGCACAAGCTCTATTCCAGCTTAGGCTGACTTCAGTCAGGTCCGATGTAGTCTTACTCACCATGCTGTGCCAGCAGTGGATCCTGTGCTCTGATACCACAGGCTGGATGAGGGAGCTATGCTGGCTAAGAACTATCCTTACCAAATTTAAACAATAGGATTGATTTTTTCCAATTCAGGTCATGTAAGTACTAGAGTAGAACAAGGGAGAAGGTGGGAGTACGGAGCTGGAGAAAGGCAAGGGGAGAGCAAGACTTCAATTACCCCAACTTAGATGAGCTGTGCCTCTCCACCCAGGATCCCTACACCAGATCAAACCACCAGTGTGGGAGAAAGAGGAGGATGGAGAGTCTATGTGGCTAGTGACATCCATATGGGAATTGGAAGGGAGTGGAAGTGATGGTCCCTCTTGTAGGATCAATCATCAACTGTAAACAAAATGTCAGAGAGCTTTCCCCAAATACCATGCATACCCTCATCCATACCTCAGTGCCTCTGGACGTCCTGTTCAACAAGCAGCAGCATCAGAGGACAGTGTATACAGTACATTTACCTCCTGTAAAACTTACCAAGGCCAGTGTTGGGGGCGGAGGGGGAGCTGGAGGGGGAGGCACGGGCATGGTGGAAGGCTGAGCTCCGTCTGGTCTTGCTAAGAAACCTGCACAGCAAAACACAGAAACACACAAAGACCCAGAGATTAATAAATCTTAATAAATAAATTTCTACTCAGCTAAAAAACATCCTTGCAGCTAACAGGTTTATCTGCTACATTTTCTAAACCTAAATAATCTGTAAAAAGCACTTCATGTTTCATTGTATGGAAACCAGCTGCATCCTTAAATGGGGACTCCCTACATGATCCCCATTGCCATACAAACTCACAGACAGACATATCCAGTTTTGCACACATACACAACCCATGCATTGCTATGGCAATGCACAAAAATGCAATAAAAAAATTGAACTCTTGTCTAACCAACAATCTTGTTCCTGTGGAAGTGTTTCAGGATACTCCCGTAGCTATACCATCAACCCTTACTTCAAGTAGGCATAATCTCTTTAAGATCATACTCAAAGAGATGCTGACCTTTTAAAGCCCTTAAACTGCTAGAAGATCCCCCCCTACTATTATGGGTAGGGTGGAACAGCAGAACTCTAGGAAAGACTCATGCTTCTTCCTTTCTCCCTGCTTGCTCTGAAGACTCCAAGCTCCATCATCACCTCTGAATGCACCTTCCTCCTCCTCAGGAGCAGCACACACAGTCATGCTCTGTGCACTTTCCCAGAGGAGGAGGAGCAAGCAGGCAGCCCAGACTCTTAGCCGCGGGCTGTTGCAGAGGGAAAAGCCTGGCTGCCAAAGCTCAGCCCTCCCCGAGCTTCCCTGCCGGAGACCAGGCTCCTGCTTTTCCCCACCCCAAGCAGAACTTCCAACCTAGGGCAATCCTAGGCAGGTCACACTTGAGATGCAGAACTTCATTGCAATGAAAATATTAAACAAAAAAAAAAGAAAGGACAAGCATCGAGGAATATTTTTCAAGTCACAAGGGCTTTTTGTGGCATTTTGGCACACTGCTCGCTGGAACAGTGCCTATCAGAGGCTCCAGGGCTTTTCTAGTGGTGCTGTGGTGTTTCAGCATGTGCTTTGCTCTTGCCCATTCACCTGAGCCAGCTTTAGTAACAGTGATTTGCCACCATTTATATAATGTTTGCACAACACAGATAAACACAGTGGGAATAGGAATAAGGGTTATTCTGCAGACAACCCCAGGCTAACAGCTGAGGTCCCCAGGGCAGTTACTCACAAGAATACACAGCTCTTACTTTCTGAAGTCACTTAATTGTTTTTGATGAAACCAAGGAGAACTGTAATAGCAGAGTATCTGCCAAATCAACTTTGTGCTACGTAGAGTACCCTTTACAGTCTAAATGAGCATTAGGAAAATGTTCTGAATGGAACAAAATGGCATTCGCAGTGAGGATTTGAGGTGAGTCACCGCCTACAAAGTCTGTAATGGCTCCGAGATGATCCATGATATGTGTGTGAGCAAAAAAAATGATTAGAAGTACAGATTTATCTCTTCAGATGCTCATGCTTCAAAAGAATTAGAATATGGCTATAAACCCACACAAAAAAAAATTGCTGAGCTACCTTCCTCAGAAGAAAGCTTTTCTGAAATAAGACTTAATGGATTTTGTCTAAAATCTTTAGGGAGGAAAGGGCTTGGAAAGGAGTCGGACACATCACCCCTAGCTCTGGCTGACTATCTAGAAAAAACCATGGAGTTCAAAGTGGCGTGAGGCTTTCAGGTTCAAAGTGAGACTAGAGTCTCTAGTGTTTGCAGGTTTTTTTCTCCCGTATTGCAGAAACGGTTTCTCTTTCCGGTTACTGAGAAAGCACAAGCAGAGCAGAGGGGAAGCTGGCAGACGGACAGACTGACTGACAAAGAGGAAACTGTGCGAAGCCAAGCCTACGCAGCGCTGTGCAAACACAGGCGTTCACAAAGTCCTGCAAATGGACCGGCGTGCTCTCATCGGTCCTCTGGTGCGTTACTGCGCATCTTACGGCACCTCCAGAGAAGCACCAGCTTCACATTCAGAGGATCTGCTCGAATTCGGTTATATTCCTGTCTTCCGTATTTCTCGCTCTCAGTCATTACATAAAACTCTGCACAAAGCCCTACCCTTTCCCGATCTGCTTATCCTAAATGCAATATTTGAAATCTGAAGCCTATTAAAAGCACCAAGACTAATGCTGCTTTGTTCTTCAGCTTCCTGTTTAAAAAAATAGTCAACAGGAAAATTATTTCTTACAGCAGACCACAACCATCCTGTTTCTTAACACAGTCTTTTCACAGCTGCAGTTGTCTCTAGTGTAACTGTGCCATTAGGCTACTTCACCAAGCTTTTAACTCCTTCAACTGATTAAAAAGAGAAAGAGAAATTCTGCTCGCTGCGCTGCTTTGATAAGAGGCCAAAGCAGTCTGGATAATGCGCTGTGAGTCTCCTCAGCACTCCATGTGCCATGGGAAAGTTTCTGGAGCAGGCAGAATAAAGTTTGGTTTGATATCAGACTTTTAAATGAATTTTTAAGGCTGCTTAGAGATGAATGCAGCAAGTGAGCCACCTGGTCTATGAAGCGCTTTCTCTAAAAAGCAGTATTTTTGCAAATGCTATAACTTGTCTACCTCCCTGTCAGTTAAGCAATTGCTTTCTGTGTGCTTGTGCTGGTCTGTTCTACATTTTTTTCCTTTTAACTGGGTTGTTTTAGATCAGCTTCTTAAGGAATTGGTGGGGACAGAGGGGAAGCAAGGTAATGCTCGAAACCTGAGTTCTCTAAGGGGAAGCCACTACCCATGGACACATCCAGCCTCTCCAAAACCTGCCCTGCACATATTATTTGCTAGGAGGTAAGGGGGAGAAAAGCACTGGGTGTCCCCTCTTATTCCACCTTCCAGAGGGATGACATCCTCTGATATACCTGTAGTCACCAGATGCACGCTAGCTAGTACCTCTTCTGGTAGTGAAGGGCTTTCTTAATAGGACAGGAGTAGAAATTAGGTACACAGCTGCACGCTGGTGAGCTTAGCATCTAGCTACTGCTGAACAAGCCCTATAGCCCCCAGGGCAGTTACCAGGGGGGTCTGAAAAATGGCATTTTGGAACCACAGGACAACCTTCTGTAATAGGCCAAACTCAGGCAGAACTGGCTTTAAGTTTAATGCAAGCATCCTGCAGAGTTGTTTACTTACGATGTTCTAGAGCACACACTTCTTTTAGGAGAAAAGAGATCATATGGCATGACTCAGAAACCTGCATGCCCACACACAAAAGTATAATGCACACCCTTACGGAGCCAGTAAAACATCCCAGTTTGTCAAATTTTAGCTTAAAACATTAAGTTATGACACTGCTTCACTCTTACTTTTGTCACTCTCTGACTCTGCTCCTGCTGCTGAGCAAGAGAATTTCAGAAACTCAAGCTGAAACTTTGCAGCAAGAAACGGCACCTCTGTCTTTGAAGCTCTAACTCACCCTTGCTGTTCAGTTGTTAGGTTTTGTACAATCTATTTCTTTGTCTGACTTTTTGTAAGCAAAAAAAAAAGACGCGCTCTTTAATGGCTCTTTAAATTTGATCACTATAAACCTGTAGGAAGAATAATAATGTACTGAAGAGGTGCACCGACCTGGGGGCTTGCCCACACAGCACAGCGCAGTGCTGGGGCTGACCCTTGGGATGAGCAGCACCTCTTGGGCTGCAGAAGCAAAGCAGCTGAGTCAGCACAACGCTGAACTTGAGTTCTGCAGCTGCTTTGTTCACTAATTCACAGGATTGCTGTTTTGTACAGAGCATAGACATGTCCTAAGATGTTAAGCGTAACTCTGCAATGAGAGGAAAGCTTGGTTACTGTCCTACACTTCAGCAATGGACTCAGTTCATTTTTTGCTCTTGGTCGGTGGGAAACAGCTAGATTTAAGAAATGGACATTATGTTCAATTGCTAAAGCTGACACTATAAAATACCTTAAATAGCAACCGATCCACCCAGTAATAAATTTTACCTACCAAATTTGTTAACAACCAAGTTGCTTATAACACTCGGTGCTGCAGGGTGTTGAAAAGGAACCTATTCCAAAAAACCAAGGCTGAAGGCATATCGGTACTTTGAAACCCAGGACGCACGTCCTTGCGTATTTTCTAGGCAGTGGTGTAAATTATCACAGCTTTTAAGAAGCTATATGAAATGTTATATCTAGATGAGCGTTGGTGGTGCAGCAGAAAGGATTACGGTAACTAACCCACACACGTACACCACAGCGTCGGCCCCTGAGCCCCAAACACAAAGGTCTGTATTGTCAGCAAGAGAGAAGGATTTCCACAGCTGGCAGCAGCGGCGGCAGCTGCTCCCCGCGGCGAGGCAGGCGCCAGCAGCGCCCTGCACACCGCCGTTTCCTCCGGAGGTCCAGCCCCGATGGGGGCTGCCATCGCTACAAGCCGGCACCCCACCACCGTCCTCACACTCGCCCTGCACTGCCTCAGCTACAACCCCGGCGCCAGGGCAGCCTCCCTGCAGACCACGGGCCACCTGAGAGGGCTGTGCACACAGCCTGTGTCTGCTGCCTTTTAAGAAAGCCACCCCCAGCAAACGAGATGCCCACCTAATCCCAGGTAAATCGCTTGATCACATAAGGAACCTCTGATTTTTGCAAGCCCTCAGGCACACCCGGCAGTCACTATCAGAAATGGTATTAAAATATTATGATATGCAACACATTGTGACAAAAAAAAATTTCATTTAAAAACCAAAAGTATATGATGCATTCTGCAAGGAGCCCCTTGCTCCATGAAGTAATCCATAAAGAGTAATATGCAAAATTGGCACTAAACTGAACTCCGTGAAACACAAATTGTGGGCGTTTCAGATTTAATTTGATACTTCAGAAATCATTACATTCAGGAGCATTAGAAATGCTGAAAAGAAATGGACATTTAGCGTAGGACGGACAGTGTGAACAACTGGACTGCAAGTGCACTGTTTGCATCTAGTCAGCCATTTTGAGCTGCTTTGAGGCGCCCCCTCTTAAACAGATTGAGTCAGAGGTAGACAGACAGCTCACTGTGGTTAATCATTTCCTGCATGATTAATTTCCAAACAAAAAAAGAGGAAGGAACAAACAACAGTAGAAATAAAATAGAAGTGATAGAACTCAAGGGGAAAAATACCCAAAGTCACCAATTAAAATGCTGATTGGCCCTCTATGCCAAAGGACCTAACTTCCAAACCAGTATCGATTTGTTTTTTTCAAAATGCATTACTTCCTGCTAATGAAAGAAAGGAGAATTTTAAAAATCTGAATTTGAAGAAATTGGGCTAGGTTACCGAGTACTTTAGTAAGGACCACTAACTATAAACTCATTACAAAGTAGTTGGAAAATTGTTTAAAATCAGTTTCATACAGACCACAATATTTTTTCATGAACTGCTTTTTGATGGAGTAAAGAACTATTAAACCATTTTGATAAAAAAATGTTACTGTGTTTTCTTACAAAATTTGCTCAAGTCCCCCTGCTCCCATGTTCTTTGGTGGACCCGAGTCATTAGTAAGTCTATGCGTCCCATGTTACACCACCGTATCCCCCAAAGGCCAGAGAGGCTGTCTGCATTAAGAGAGTCGGGTGTGGGAGTGCGGCAAGGTGTGAATGAGAAGCTTTAGAGGATGCCGAAGACACTCCTCCCATGCAACACCATGCCAGTAAATCCCATCTGAAAAATATCAGGTATTTTTCTTCTTCTCTTTTTATTAAAGTTTCTAAAAACATAGAAAACTATAAATAAATATAAAGATAGATGGCTTTAAACCCCTAAACAACAAGGACACCAAACCAAACCCAGTGCTGCATGAAGCTACCTGAATATACTGAAGAGGAATTCCCCTACAGGGTGAAGAAAGAATATTTAGGAGACTCTCTGGCCTCAGTCACTCACACAGAGTAGGGCAAAGCCTCTGACAGGCGCTAAAGTAACCCAATACAAGATCTACTTGAGACACCACAGGGCCGCGTATAACCGCCCTATACTCAGCACTCCTCCTAACTGGGATAAACCTTCCGAAGTCCAGGAGCTCAGGAGGAGGAAAAGGACATTTAAAACATTACTCTCAGTATTTTTGGGTCCTTTAACATCAGTGATTGGTCTTTTAAGGATGGCTTCTGGCTGAAACGACGCTCCGTTTCGTGCAGGGATTACAAGACTGTGTGGCCTGAGAAAGAACACTACAAAGATGTGAGAATGCAAATTGTCCTAACCTGTCTGGAGGAAGCTGTGGTAGCGAAAGGAGGCACTAGCGTTTCACCCTTAAAACCACTTGCAGAGAACCGGACAGCCAAAAGAGAGACCAACAGAGGAGAAGTTACTTTGGATGCATGAGACCCAGGGAAGTTCTGGGGAGCTGCTGCTGCCGGAGAGAGGAAGCCAACTTTATTTGGGACTTTTTTCATTTCAAAGAAACTCTCCACAGTACCTGAAATGAGTGGTATGAGTATGACTTTCCACCCAGACCAAAAAATGCCACCCCCTACGCAAAATGCCAGGGCAGAGAAAGTGGCCGGTACCAGCGATGCCGGAGAGCTCTTGCCCGGATCCCGAGTCAGAGCTTCCTTTCTCTCTCCATGAATGGCCGTCGGAGGGGCGAGGGATGATAGGCTTCATTCGCAGGCACATGCGTAAAGCGGATGAGGCCTTTGTGGCCTGGGAATAGGACTTAGCCCCAGCCTGAATGACACACAGGAGCTGGCAATAACAGGAAGATCTACCACAGGGAACTGCATCTGTACGAACTTGGCAGTGACCAACTTTGGGGATGCAATGCCATCCTGCTGCAGTCAGGGGCCAAAAAGGAGAGAAAAGGAAAGCAAGAGCCTGGAGGTCTCTGGCAGGAGCGCACGGGGCAGTTCTTGGGGAAGAAACACGTGTCAAGCCAGTGTCACAGTGAACATTTTTTCAGCCCCACATAGGCTGCAGAGAGATGATATATTTTTTTGTTCTGTTTTAGACACACCCTTTTCAATAAATTGCAGAGTTTTAATCTTCTACCTCTTACAACAACGTAACTGAGCTATGTGAAAGGTGCAGGTGCTGGGGGGCTAGTGAGGAGCAGTAAGATAAATAAGCACAACAGCAAACAAAGCACAAGACTACTTCGAAAAAAACATGAGAGGATGCTGTGAGGTGCTTTCATGTCTCTCTGTGTGTTATCCCAGGCACCCACGCCCTGCCAACTCTACGGCATCTCCCTCCACCCCTCATGCTCACCTCCCTCACCCCCGAGCACCCAGCCAAGCGCAGTGACCCTGCAGGCAGCACTGACTGCAGCTCACACTGGGCAATTCCCCAGAGTCTTAAAACCCCCTAAACACTTTCAATCTACTTCTTACCATCACAGAAAAACAGTAACAAAGCAGGTTACTGTGGGGTGTCAGTGGCAAGTGAACTGTCAGACCACTGAGCCAGCACACGACCGCGGGGCGCCAAGAGCAGTAACAGCCAGATGCACTCGTGGTCCACGGCAAGTTGCATCCAGCAAACCTCATCCGTCAAAGGCAACCAGGAGTTATATGGCAAAAATCCAGCAGTGCTGCATCCATGGAAAATTACAGCTAAGAAATAGGCTGCTATGATGTCAGAAAGTTGTTTTAATCCAAGTTTTTAAAAAGTTTTTTCCTTTTCAGTGACATATTTTTCAAAACATGCAGAGGATCATAGGCAATGGCTAGCTTTGGAGGACTGCCTCCAGTCACCAGTATAGTCACTATTTGGAAGAAGCAGCAAAGCTTTTGGTCAGTTGAAGTGTTTGGATGTTGACTTGAGAAAAGCTGATAATGTAAGAGCAAATACGCTATAGCAGAAATTATCTCTCCGACTCCCTGAAAGCAGAAATTGCTTCCATCCAATCCATGCTCCTATAATTTCTGTCAGCCGGTGCTTTCAGAGGAGATGTACAAAAATACTCCTGTCTGCTCAGACTCTGAGAGTTGGCTCACACGCCCCGCCGCAGCGACCCTGCGCCAGGGAGCGGGACCTCAGCCCTGCAAATGGCGCCTGGAGCAAAGCCCCTGCACCGGGCACCGCGGGAGGGAGTCTCGGTGGTGTTTTCAAACAAGCGTGTCATTCCTCAGCAGGAGGTCGGGGCCAAACGCAGCCGAGAACTCTACAGTTACTGGGCTGTATCCCAGCCCTCAGGACAGGAGGACACAACCTGAGACACTGCAACCTCCTACAGCTCCTTCCCCACCCTTGCTTCCCTGCCAAAAAATGAAACGCCCTTCCCCCAACCCCTCCACAAAGAAAAGCCCTACAGCAAACGGCTTCCCCCTCTCTCCCAGGCAGAAGTGATGGTTAAGGACCAAGCTGTTTGTGCCTGAGCTCTTACTTCAGCTGTCCGGAGCACAGCTGCCTGCAGTATTCAAATCACCTTTAGTCAACCCGAATGTTTGAAACAATGCACAGGCCGTGTTACCCTAGGCACGCTGCCCAACGCGGCCAGCGAGGGATTCACCCAGGCTGGAGGTGGCCTCAGCGTGCAGTCCTGAAGAAAGGGACCCTTGTTACGGTGCTCTGGAGACACTGTAGGGACAACCCCTCCGCATAGGAACAACATACCCAGGAGAACAAGGACCTGATGTCTCTCTCCATCTTATTCCTTTGCCTGTTCCTCCGCGTGAACATTTTGTGTTCACAAAATACTGTTCCTAATACATAGCCCAAAAGCTTCTCTCTGATGGGGCTGCTTTTTCCAGTGTCTCATTACTGCAGAGGTGATCACTCAGTGTCATGTGGCTGTTCAGCAGCATGTGCTTCACTGCACAGCTTTCTCCCCAAAACTTCAGCCGTCTTAAGCTCTAGGAGCTGTTGGTAGGGTAACAGACTAGTTCAGAAATTAAGGATTTCTGAGTATTGCCTCCAGCTTACTCAGTCCTAAATCAGAAAAAAAAAAAAAAAGCATTGCATTAAGTTCGAAAAAGTCCTGAAGGGCAGGACTCTTTCCACCAGCTCATCCTCACAACGCGGCGCCGCTCAGCCCTCTGACCGGAGAGGGTCATGGCCTGACGGTGGCAGGCAGCCTGCACAGAGCGGCAGGCGGAGGGCGGGAAGGGATGTTTCCCACACCCCACACCTGGTGACCCAGAGGCAGAAAGGCATGGGCTGGCCCTTGGAGCCCCCAGCTTGTTACCATGGGAAAATAACTTTTGTTCACATTAGCATCCCCGCCTTTTGCCTTTCCACCTATTGCTCCATGTTTTTTTTTTTGAGGATGCTACGGGTCTGACCACTTGTTTCCTTTCTGTAGCATGAAAGCAATTCTGCCATTTGAATCAAATTGACAGAAGTCTGGAAGATTCCCCCCCCACCACCACTTTTTTATGGCATAACAGGCCAAAAAGGATCAGGAATTAGTCTGAATGGTTTTTTTGGACACTTGAGCTATTGCAACTTTCAGCCAGCGTGGAAAGAAGTCATAGGAACCAAAGTTGGTGAGCAAGCCCTGGGATTTTGCTGGACTTCTGCTGACCATGGTTGCCCACCGGTGGTTATACGGAGAGAAGCTTCTCTCCTCTGCAAATCATGAAGCTGGGATGAAGAGAGTCTATTTGGAGTCATGGGTTACATCATGGGAGCTCTAGGACATGCCACACCGCATACGCTCCATGTCCAGGGCACTAAATTAATAATGTTGTGACCTGCGTAACTCCATTGCTGAAGCTGTCATCATTCACCTTTCTCTTCTCACCAACAGCACAACATGAAGCTGCAGTCAAAAGCATTTTACCGTAACGAAGGCATACAGAAAAGGATCAAGGATCTCACACACTGTCAGGGTATTTTACTTCTCAGTAGGCGTAGGTTTAGAATTCAGTTGGCTTCAGTATTCAAATAGGCTTTTTTAACATGAAGTGTTTTCTTCATCACAATCAACTAAGTCTTACTAAACCTGAACTGTGACTGGTCTACTAAAGCCAGCATCTATAAAATAATATTAAAATAGCAACTACCTCTAAAGGGGAAATCTGAGGCATAGAAGGGCCAGACATGTGGAATTAATTTAGAACACCGTTTTCCAATCCCCCTCTCTTGTAAATATTGCAATATTCCTATAAGAATGTTGAAAAACTACAGTGCACAGAGATTAGTTCAGATTTCACATCAAAAGCCCAAACAAAAAGTTAAGTGGCCTGGGCAGTCAGCAGGGAAAG
>NW_009193315.1:12213-22742 GCF_000690835.1 Fulmarus glacialis
AGTGCATTAGAGTTTTTACAGCCCAGGTGTCGACATGAATTAGAGAATAAATTGAATACCTGTCATTAGAGGAGCAATCAAAGACTGATCTGCCCAGAGTGTGGGAAAAAACAAAACAAAACCCAACCCCAGATCTGCATAATGTAAGGCAGCCTGCTCCGCCAAAGACAGTTCAGAAAAACGAATACCACCTCAGAGCCAGGTTACCGTCAATAAAAGCCTTGCTTCAGTGCGGCAAGGCCCATAAATCAGTTTTGTGAGAAACAGGCAACCAGGTCTGGTAGAGATTTTAATTAAAAAGAAGAAAAAAAAAAATCTTATTTTCCATTCCCAAAGTTAATTTTGGATGATTTGAGGCTGCAAAGTGCTGAGACTCCAAACCTCCACTAAAATGGGTGGAGACTCTCATTAGAGTTTGTGGAAAGGCTCTGGCCAGTTTTCAGAGGGGGCTGGATGAGACCCATTGTACCTTGTGACTTTGCTGAAAGTGTTTGAATTATTTGGGATGATCAGACTTAAAGGCTAAGAAGAGTACATCCCGCAAAGTCTCTTGATGTTCTCTGCTGTGCAGGGATTTGCACTGCAGCTCAGGGTTAGTCATTAAACCAGATCACTTGTGAGGCACTGAATCATATTTGCACATAAGTAATGAACTTGAGGAATGTCACAGTCAGCAATCAAGGTTGGCGTCAGCTCCCACAACACCGTCTTTTGGATGCAGAAGGCTGGTGGAGCAAGGACCACTGCCACAGTCTGCACAGAGATGCCATTACTTGTGTTCAGCACTGCTGGCATCTTGCTTCATGAACTTGGGGAGAGCAACCAGCTAGATACAATGTCATCTGTCTCAAAGGACCACAACCCATCGAAAAACTCCCTGTAACTTTCCCTCTGTGCCCTGCTCACAGACCACAAACTGAATAGAAACTCATGTCAGACCTAACAAACTGACTAGGTACTAAAAGAGACTCATTCTGCATATGACTTGTATCCCCTATGTTCGCAAACCTCTGACGCAAAAAGCTATAAAATAGCATTTGATCTGCCGTTTAAATGCTTATTTTAGTAACATGGCCAGGGAAAGTTAAGTTCTTTGTAGACCCTGCTGGGCTGTTACAGAACAATTACTTTTTTATAATTCACATTCCCAAAGGAATTAATGCCAGTTTGCAAATAAAGCAATGGAAAATTTTCAGCTTACTGAGTTATAAATGAATATACAAAAAATATACCATTACTTTGCATACTTAAGCATTTTTAGTATTTACTATGATTGGTATTTTATCATAGATCCTCCTCTGAGAACAGCTACAAAATGAAACTCTTTTTACATAATTTACGTAATAACTAGCTTACAGTAATGAAAGATAAATATCACTTTCAAAGCCCGAAAACCCTGATGTACGTGAAGCTGGGCAATCTACACTGGGTGTCTGCACATGCAGGGAGTTGGACGACAAAGTGTCCATTTGCACAAGCAATCAAAGCAACTCGCAGCATCCGTTCTTGCTCGCTTGGAAGAGGGCCTCTGCCCTCTGAGGTTTGGCCTGCTGTGTAGTTCATACTGTGTCTCAGAAAGCTTTCAGATGGGCTGCTATGGTTTCAGTAATTATTTTTAAAGGTTCTCGGCAATATAAAAACAAATCTGCAGAAGAGATTTTGGAATCAGGATGGAAATAATAAAGGGGAGGGAAAAGAGGAGGCAAAAAGTAATCTGAAACAAACAGAGGGTCTGCTTCAGCAAACAACCCCTCCTCTCCCCAAACTCCAGGACTTCAATCGCCCCTTCTTCATGTTGGAGCCAACCTTAGCTCACCCCAAACTACTTAGATACTGTGGCCAAAAGGTGGTCATCTTTTCAAAAGGGTCTACAAAACTTCAGAAACTGCCTCCAAAGCAATACAAAATAACCCCCAAACCCAAGGTGAATTAAGGATAAGATATTAATTTTAATCTTAAATATCCTACTGCAGATATTTTGGTTTGAAATGGATTAATTTAAAAACAACAAAGAAAAGCAACAGTGTTACTGAAAGCACATTATTTCACATGCAAATTTACATGATCATCTAATACCCAGGCAATACTGGCAAATGATGCCTTGTTCTAATCCATATTAAAAACAAGTCCAAAATGTTATGTTCCTGTACCACCAGATTATTTGCCTGGTTGGAATCCAGCAAGAAACTTCTCCTGCAACTTACTTCAGAGAAATAGATAGAGGAAGCAAGACATTATTGCTATTAAAAATTGTCCAATCAGACAACTCAAAAACTATCTTTAGATGGCTTGTACAAAACCAACAGACCAGATAACCATTAAGTAAAGCAGATTGAAGGTTGCCATAATCTCTGTATTGTTTGGTTTTTTGTATCATATATAAAATCTACTCAATCAGACCATCTTTTTCTCTATTTTAAAAAACATAGATTTTATAACATACCCATATTAACTGTGTTGATCCACTGCCTTTATTACTACAGCAAGAAAAGCTTAATTTTAAAAGTCTGATTTTTTAATAAAAGTAAAAAATGTGTCAGCTGTCCTTAGCTGATAGGAACTGCTCTAGTTTCACTCCAGACCTACTAAGTCTTCTACCAGCGGAAGATATGGTCCAAAAGTAGTAATGTGAATCTGCATGGTAAATGACGAGGGCTGCCAGTTGAAGCTCTAGGGCTAAAGCAGACTACCAGCAGGGAAGATGAAGAATTGTCTTTTCCTCCTGCGATACTGAACCACTGAATGCCTTATTCTGAGCTGACCAGCACTTCCCAGCTCCAAGACCAGCTACTGGAGAAAACAAACTGCTACCTAATGGAAATATGTATAGAAACCGTGCAGAGGATCTCCTGCTCTAGGCTCTTGGGAAGATCAGCTCCAAAGCAAATTAGTGGTTTGGTGTCCGCCCTGCAGAAGGTCACCTCCAAGCCAGGGGCCAGCCGGAGGGATGGGTGGAGGAGCAAAGGCAGGAGGGTGCTTGGAGACACCCTCACTCTTTGGCCAGTCTGGAGATGAGCTCCAGTTTATCCTCCTGAATCGAAACGATGTGAGGGAGGTGGAACCGGTGGACTGGTGTTTAGAGGGATCCCCAGGCAAGGAGCCTGACGCCCTGGTGGCTGCTATCTCAGGCTCCCATTCACGGCTGGAGCAGTGGAAGGACAGACCTGAAATTCTGCCTCCTCTGTTTGGATTTAGTTTGGCTCTTTACGAAGCAGTAAAAAAATCTAACCCACAGGGCACTGAGTACCTCTCCGTGTATAATGGGAGAGACCTTAGCCTTCAGCATCTCAGTTTGCATGTGTGCAAGTCACCCGCGGTGCTCATACACTGTTCCTATCACCGACAATTTCCATTTGGTCCAATCTGGAAAACATCCTGAGTAATACAAGGATGAATTTTTCTGTTAAGTATTTCCAATGCTGCCTTTTGGCAAGAAAAAATGGCAAAAGTCACTTGGAAAAGAAAGGTACAGCTAAGAGATGTTTCAATTATTTCATAAATAAGCTGCCAAAATGCAAAGAGTAAAATCCAGGCAATACTAATATTCTTCATATTTATACCATTATAAGCCAAGCGGAGATTGACCAACCGCAATTACATTTTATTTCATTTACTAGAGTAGAGCTACAACAAAAATTCAACTCAAAATAGCCTTGTAAAGCCATTTTTACATAAATCTTGGAGTTTCATCTACTTTTGCAGCAGGACTTGATATTTATGAAATATAGATATTTATGAAATATAGGTGAGATAACATCGAAACAGAGGGTTCGGATTTTACACCTGGCACTTTAGCTGAAGACTCAGCGTTGGTACTGGGACTATGGAATTTGCACATATGCATCTGAGCACACAGTACACATCTGCAGCAGATGATGCCAATTTAAACACCTACAGTAAGGGCACATAGTTAAGCTGTCCATACCTAATCTAAGGTTTTCATTTCCAATTGAAAGCCCTATAAGCAAAGATAGCTTCTGAAGATTTCATTTAGCTTCCCTACTTCTTTTGGCAATTATCTAATAGATGGCAAGGTACAAGTTCTGTTTTGCATCAGTCTGGTTCTTTTAAACTCAAAGCAATTCTAATGTTATATGAAAGACTAACTCAGTCTAGGAATTTAGATTCCCTGTTCTACCCAGAGAGGCACTAAAATTTGTGTATGTTGGTATACTACAGGATTTAATAATGTGGGTTTTGGGGGGAAAAAAATAGAGAGAAGTGGGAAACTAGTTTTATATCCTGTCAAAGTTTGAGACATGAAGAGATTTCTATCTTAATCAGGAATTAAAAAAAAACCAAACCAGTTTTGTTCTTAGAAGCGCAAATTTCCGCAGAGCCTACATTTGCTTTAGGTATTTTAAATTTCTTTTAAAAGATTATTTTAGAATCTTCTAATTTCTGAAATTTAAATTTTGTGCCGAATTCACCTTTGATCTCAGGGGGGAAAAAAAAAAGGTTTTGATAAACTGGAGGTTTTAACTAGAAAAGCTTTTCAATAAAAATGTCGTGAAAAACGATAACTGCAATCTTAACTTTGATATCCAGACAGAAATTTTCCAACTTAGGCATCTAAATCCTATTGCCAGAGGCCTATGTTTTCATAGCTTCGCTAGTGTATTGACATGGCGCTGCTGACCCAGCACAGGGCTCTCTTACTGACTCCTGAATGCCTTGATCATCCCCTGGTCCCAGGAGGGACACGGGGCGAGTTGGTGCCACTGGAGCTAAGACTGGGAGGACAAGTCCGCTGATGCGGACAAGCAAGGGGGCCCGAAGTCCTGTATAGGGGACTAGTTTAAAGCATGGCACAAATCAAACCAAAAGCAACCAAGGACAACAAAGTGAAAACGCCCTTCTGCTTTCCTCCACGTCTCCGATTACAGAAGTCTTTGCTCCAATTTATTTCTCTTTGGAAACAACTTTTTACAGCTGCACATGACAAGCACTTAGCTAGCAAGCAGAGAAGCTGGAAAGAATGATTATTCATGGATTCTGCCAAAAAAATAGGCAGGGCAAAGTCTTTCGCGGCTTAGCAGAAAAACTAGTCCATCTTCCCCTACGCAAAGAGGAGGCATATCCTGCGTCGCCTTCCTGAAAGGACAACAGCACAGCCGCATTGCCTGCTGCAGCAACCCGGGCTGGAAACATGCAGCCCCCCTCGCTTCCTACTTGTGAAGCTGGTCGAGTCCACACATTAAAAGAGAGTCATTGTTAGTTAAAATCAAGCGATTCCATTCAGCTATCTGCATTTTATTGTAAATATTTCTATCTCCAACCGTTTTCCATGACCTTTGACAACCAAATGTTTCCATGCAGCAAGTGAAGCCAAAGGCAATGTGTCATGTGGAGGGCACAGGTTTACCAGGGGGCTCAGGGGACTGTAGTGACATCACACATGCGGTCATATCTAGCTGATTGTGTAGGTCAGACCTGGGCAGACGTGCTAGGCAGGTGAATACGCGAAAAGGGACAAATCCACGTCTTGCCTGAACTCGGTGGGAGCTGCAAGCAATTGATTGAGGAGAGACAAGGTGCCCCGGCCAGCTGCTCCGGGGCCGGCAGCAGCTCCTGGTTCCTGCCAGGTTTTTGGAAGCGGTGCCCAGCCAGCATCGCATCTTCGTGTTAGCTGGCAGCTCTGAGACAGCCTGCTCCACAGGCCGTGGAGGAGCTCACTGGGAGCCCACGGAGCAGCTGATTTTGGAGGTTATTTGCCTCCATGCAAGACAGCAGGTCTAGCTGAGCTCCTGCTGGTACTCCAAATGCAGCTTTTTGCATAAAAAGTAGTAGGTTGGTGCTGTTTAATCTAAAAAAAAAGAGTATGTATAGCATACCACTTCCATGAAAAAACATACCCACAAAACCAAAAGCAGCCACATACCATCATTCAACACTTGCATTTCCTCTTTAGAACATTCATCGGCAAGTCCTCTCCCTCCACAGGACTGCTCAAATTTCTCCTTGCTAATGCCAATCTACCAACACCTCAGAGGAGAAAACAAATCGGTCACTGCAGGCTGGAGTGCTCAGTGCAGGTGCCCTGAAACAGCAGGTATTGGAGGGTGGCAGCCAATTTCCCCTTTAATTTCTTTGTAATAAGAGTGGTTGTCACAGTTGTTAAACCCTAGCTAAAGTTAGCATCACATCTGCTGAATCCTGTAAATACGGCTGAAATCCTGATCAAACTGGCTGAAAGGTTTGGCTAGCTTGCAAGGGCAAAACCAAACTGGATTTATTTTAAATAAGTTTGAAGACTAAGTTTAGCATATGGCAGACTGAGATATGACTTCTAACATCTCTGCTTTCAAAACCAGAATTGGTAAATGGAGAGTTAAGAACCACTTCAAATCTGAGGCCACAAGCTTCCAGATAAAAAGAAAACTTTTTCCGAACTCAGAAAGCTGTTGTATCTGGATCAAACCCACAGCTGAAAGGAAGCTTTGCATTGGTTTTATCGGGTCATAAGACATCATTACTCTCACGAAGTCTACTTTCTCTCTTAAACTGCAGTCCTGATGACTGGCAGTCCTCAAACAAATGATTGTGCAAGGATCACTGGTTTTTTCTGTATCTGCCAAGGCCCTTGCAAGCCGGCTGGCTCACAGAGGTCTTACAGGTGGTGCTGGTCCAGGCACCACCGCACAGAGAAAAAGCCCTGCTTCTGCGCCGAAGGGGTACGGCAGCACCAGGGCTGCTGTGTGAACAAAGCCTGAACTCTGCAGCCAAACGCTGCTTCAGGCAAGACCTGATCCACCAAGATTTTCTACGAGGAAACGCTGTTCAATGCAGACCAAACTGGTTTTGCACAGCCCGCATGAATTTGAAGTTTGCCATTAGTACCAGTGTTTTGAGATCCATGACAAAAATGAGCCATTTTCTGTCATCCCACAACTATTCACCTGAGAAAGCAGCACAGCCTGCCTTTTCAGATCTCCCTCTTACGCCGGGAACAGACCTGCTTGTTACTTTGCCAGCTGCTAATGATAACAACTCAATACTTTCCCACAGTGCACAGTATAATGCACTCATTTTATCTACTGACTCCCAAATTAGAAGAGCAAAATCTCCTCAGGAAACTCAGGAACAGCATGTCACCTTCCCGCCCCGAAAAGTGGAATACGGGATATGCTGTACCATACACATGGAAGTGTTTATCGCCTTTAAAATAACTATTCAGCTTTCATCAATAACCAGAAAAAATTAAAGTCACTGTCGATAAGGAGACTGAAATACAGAACGATAGACAGCAGGGCTGGAAGAGGGCATCTACCCTTCCCCTTCGTCACTATCGATTATATCATTCCTGGCAGGTATTTATCTCTTCTCTCCCTAAAAATCTCCAGTGATGTAAATTCTGCAATATCCCTCAGTCATCTACTTATGTCATTAGCCTTACAGCTAATGAAGCTTTTCCCAGTACCTAATCTAAACCTCCTTTGCTGTAATTTCATTTGCTATTTCTCATCTTATTTACAACTGATGTGCAGAATAATTTATTCCTTTTCTCTTCTCTATTTGAAAACTGTTTACATGCCTCTCTGATCTTCTCTTCTTTAAGCTAAGCAATCATATTTCCTCCAGTCTTTCCTCACGGGCTGTATTTGGTCCATCTCTCATCATTACTGCTGTTCCTAGGACATTCCGTAATCCCATATCACATTTGAAATGGGCGAGCATGACACAATTCACCATCTTTATCTCAGTATTGCATTGTATGTTCTTTTACAGCATCCAATTTACTGATTTGAAAAAAAATATAAATGTAAATTTAAAAATACTCATATTTTCCCTATACGCGTGTCTCCCTCCTGTAAACAGGCCATCCCTTCTAACCCGCAGTGTCCAAACAGGTGTGTTTGGCTACTGATCACACAGCAGTACCATCTTTTTTGGTCCTCTAATGTGGAATAACTCTCCAAATACTAGGCTTTGCACCAATCCTCGTCCTGGCAGCAGTTCAACATGCTCGGTATGAGTTGTGGAGCCACGAAGCGAGACATTTGTCTGCTCCTAGGGCTAACTCTTCCCTCTCACATCTCCCACACCCAGCACCCAGATTTCTCCAGACTGTGGTTTCCAAAGCAAGCGCACTGCTGAAACTACACCAAAGCATCAGCCCACATGGACCAGCAATAGACCCTATCAAGAAGAAGCCTGAAACGGTTTTGTGCTCATGTCTGCAGAGAACCAAAATCCCAAGCGCCTCTGGGACCCTCCCAACATCAGTTTCTACCTGGCCCACTAATCACAAAGAAGCCACAGTCAGGGCTTACAACACAGTGCATTTCAGATAGGAAATAATATTTGATCTGCTGGACTGCACCAGCTCTAGGTCAGCACGTTGCAGCCTATCTACAGCACGTGCTTTCTGCGTGACCCTCTGCTGCAATGAAAAAAAACCTAAAAAGTATACTGGCTGTTATTTCTTTCTTTCTGATTCACTATGTGTCTCAGTGGACCTTTTCATACTATTTCTGTTCATTAGCACCAAACTCTGAAAATTGCAGCCTTCACTGTGCAGTTTTCAAGTGTAACGTCATTTGCTCCAAGTCAGGACAACTACAAATTCACAATGCCTGGTCAAATCATATCTTAGTCTCCTGACCTACTTGTGAAGTCTTAAATCCCTCCACTGTTAGCCCTGTGCTACTGGAATGAAAAAAACCCTGCTGCCCATGTTAAAAGCTTGTGGATTTGACAGATGTAACCAAAGGCACCTAAACCTGACATTAGGAAAGGTGTGCCATATCAGAGCATGTCAGTAAACTGGTATTTCTATTAATCCTGCCCTAGAGAAGAATGACTCCTATATTGTCACACTGCAAATCACGACATTAGATGGCTCTGTGCCTTCTGACTGTTATGGGCCAGGGATGACCCACGCCGGAGAATTGTTTCCCTGTGCTCCTGCTCACACAGTGACTCCTCCCCACTCCCATCCCTCTCCCGGTGCAAAGCCCGTGGGTTCTGTACCTTGTCACCAGCAGGAGAGATGCTTGCACAGAATAGAGGCCTGGCAAATTCAGTCCAGAATACACTTGCTGAAGTTAATTAGATCGCAATAACATTTTCCAAGTTGCATATTCCTGCAAGGGAAAAAAAAAAAAGGAACTATTAATTGCAAAACCGAAACATTGGGGACCACGGAGCCTGGCTACGTATCTATTATGCATTTCCTTGTGTAAGTAGAAATTCTGCACAAGAAACTGGCAGTGTGTAAAGAGCAGCCCGCCTCTATCTAAAGAGGGATCAGAACAGGAAAATACACTGACTGTGCTCTCCATATCAGTTCCTGAGGCCAAAGGGCCCAATTTGTTCTCAAACAAATTTAAGGTAATTCCCCTGACTTCAGCATAGCATAGTAAAAGCCAGTATAAATGGTGGAATGAAAGCAGAAAAGCCTAAAAACTTGTGTGGATGGATGTGGCGGTAAGACTGAATGGAGTTATCCACTGCTACAGTTGCTCCTCTTAAAACAGCCAGCTTTGTAATAAGGAGGTCTCTACAGTTTCAGCTAGAGAAAAATGCATGCAAAAGCTGAAACAAATCAACAAAACAAAAGTAAAACCAACATCCTTCAATCTCTAGATGCTTTTAACAGTTAATTACAGAAATGATTTGCAGAACTTGCATTCAAGTGTGTGGGGGGAAGGAAGAGGGAGGGCATGGCCAGCAAGACACGACAGAGATGTGCTGCAAATAATGTCCCAGCAAAAGATACCCTTGTCCATTTGATGTATTTAATATTAAAACAACAAAATATCTTTAACAATCCAGTCAATCTAAAATAAAATATAAGAACAGTAACCATTCAGCATTTTATGGATTTAACTTCTATTTAGAGATCAAAGTCTCAAGACTCCAATCCGTCCCTGGTGTGAAACCTTTGCATACACTCTGTGGCGAAATGAAACCCACAAGGGGATCCTCCTATAAACTCTCTGAAGCTGGCCTATGCAGTTCAGGTTTGCATTAGTTGGTGTTGCACATCTTAACTCCTATTTTTTCCCTTGCAGAGAGTAGGACAACCCTGTGCCGTGGATCCAAGTGCACAGTGGACACAAAGTCAACAGAGCAATGCAGCGGAGGAGCTTTTGGGGAGCAAAACTGGCCAGTAACTAAAGTGGCATTCTGAGTGGTTTATTCTGTTTGTTTGCAGAATTAAGGATACTTTAAAGTTGCTTTCATCTAACTTTGAAGCTCTGTCAAACTTACAAACTTTTATACTAATACTGCCCAAGGGAAAGGAACCAAATAAATAATAAAAAAAAAAGAATTTTTCTTCCATAGATGCAATGAATATGTGCAAACACATACACACAGTCTCCCTTCCTTCTGAAGTTCAGTAAAAGAGGAGGTTTTTTTCCCTGAGCACAGAATATGTCCCCATCTGGTTCCATTTTTTACTATTTTCTTTTTTTGGTTTCCTTCTCTCTCATTCCAATCCATATTTATTTCCTTTTGTTTAGTCTGTACTCTTTATTCCCTTTCCTCTTTTTGCAGATTTCCTTTTTAATTTGTTAGGGAAA